>NW_024573254.1:600000-849510 GCF_018153835.1 Drosophila eugracilis
AAAGAATCGAACTCGAATCCGAAACAGGCCAATTATAATTACTGTTTATTTATTCTCATGGTATAGGTCAGGGGCGTACGCAGGCAGGGGGTCGGCTCACGGCAGCAAGCAGCCATGTAAAAATTTCCTATTGTTTTGCCATTATTTTTTTTTTGCTTATTTTTCTTTATAGAAACATTCTAGGGAGAGCGAGAGAGAAAGAGTGAGCTTCGTTGATGATGATGCAGCTGCAGATACAGATTTCTATTTTGGTTTTTAATCTGGCAGCCTTTTATTATAAATAGTTGGGCTGCCTAGATAAACACGCTGTCGACGCCACTGCCACTGCTACTTCCACTGCTACTGCCACTGCCACTGCCACTGGCCACTGACTCTCGGTCGACGCATCTGCGGGCCAAATTCATTACTAATTCATGTCCAATTTCCAACGCTCGCGGCACGCACAAAAACCGCAAAAGGTAATCAAAAATGCGCACCCCCACTAACCCCCGAAAAAACGAAACTCAAACCCCTAAAAAGAAAAACCAAATGAATGAAAAACATCTAAATGAAAATTATCAAATGTCAACACTTGTGGCAAGGACCGCCGCCTGCCATCAGAATTCAGAATTCGGTTATTATGAAAAATTAAATGCCGTCCCCTAAGCTGGGAAATGCTTCGAGTTTCGTATGGAAAAAGTGTGAGGTTGATGGATTTTTTGCTTTTATTATTAATGCTTATTACTTATTGGTTAATTTTAAGGTGCTAAATTAAGGTATTTAGCTTAGAATTGGGTTAAAGTTAAACTAATATTTAGTTATTTTACTAATTAAAATATATTTCTTAGATTTTTAATTAAGCTTTTAATAACTTTTAATAAAGAAAACACTTTTTAAATATTATTTATCAAAGAAATTAACATTTTCCCTTTATTGGCAATTTTTTGGAATTTTATTAACCACATTTTTGTATAAATATTAACTCTTAAGTTTAAGTTTCATAGATTTTTGTAACATAAATACTATAAACTATGTTTAATAATAAAATTTTAACTACTTTTATTATTAAATTATTATGGTTTTGGTATTTTAAATAGCTGGATTAATGTATTTTAATTTATGTAACTTAAATTGTTAAGAATTTTAGATATTAAGTAAGTAAGGTAAGGTAAGTTGGCCTTTGCTTATTTTATGGTTAATAAAATACATTTTATTTTGAGATTTTTAAATAGTAATTTAGTAAATTAGTAGAAGGAAAGACCTTGTTAAATATTTCTAATCTTTGAAATTAAAGATTTTAATTTTTACCTATTTTTAAGAGAGTTTATAAATGCTTAATTTTGTATGGATAATAACTCCTAATTATATTTTCTTACTTTCTGGGAAGTAATTTAAGAAATAAACTTAAAAACCAAACATTTTGCAGAACTTAAAAATGTAGAAAAAAGATTTTTTCTTCTTTAAGAATTAATAAAGATTTTTTAATATAATAATAATAATGATAATTATAAATATAAAATATAATTAATACCTCCCATACATTTTTCTGTATTAAATTATTTATTTAAGAAACTTTTTTCCAGAACTTAAAGCTGTAGGAAAAAGATTTATATTTCTTAAGAATTAATTAGGAATTTTTAATATTAATATTAGGCATAATAATAACTTCCCTAGAATTTTTATAAATTAAATTATTTAAAAAGAAACATTTTGCAGAAATTAAAAATTTTGGAAAAGAAATTTCCTTTTTTAAGACACAATCAAGAATTTTGTAACTTATTTTTTAACAATAATAACCCCCCCTATCAAATATTTCCCCTGCCATTTTCCCACAACATTTAACTGTATCTTTTGATCAACAATTTACCACTCACGCTCAAGCCAAGCACCGTCTCTCTCTCTCTCGCTCACTCACTCACACACAGCAGTTGACATGTAAGTACATCAATTAGTATTAAGTACGACATCAATCCGGCAAATAAAGTTGACCTAACTTGCTAACACACACACACACACTCACACACACACATGTCAGAGCCTGACCAACTAGACACACTTCAAGTTGCTTGCTTTGTGCAAACATTATACATTTATGTGCTTACGCTGCGTATACGTTACGTTTTTGGTTTAAGATAGAGAGAGATTGAAGGGGGGAGAGTAGTGAAAATCCATGTAATCGCCATGTAGCTGTCTTCGTTGATTGCGCATACGCCACGTGTGACTGGTCATATAGCAGCAGTTAATGGCCATTAAACAAAACGCTAGTTTTGCCACAGAGACACAAGACAAAAGCCAAAGAGGGCCACCAAAGAGGGCCAAAGCCAAAGCCAAATAAGCCATTGCCCATTAAGAGACCAACAATTAAGTTGAAACTTTCAAGGTACTTAGTGAAGTCCCCAAAGGGGAGGATGGGAGAAGAATTTTCCAAAAAAAGCACACCTGGGAAAGGTCCCAGAAGTTTTTTGGGGTTTCCTACACTCTCACACACACACACACACCACCTCATACTTACCACACAATCAAAATAATTATGTAAATGACTGTCAAAGGTGGCCAGGCCAGGCCAGCCTTTCGCTTTGCCCCCTTTTTTAATTTTTAATATTAGAAAAAAAACACTCACTAAACACTCGCTTTAAAATTTTTATTTGAAGTAAGTAATATTTTCTGACAGTAACAAGATAAATTTTCCATTTCCCCCTTAGGCGATTACTTAAAAAAAATAATTAAGTTTTTTGTTTTTGTTTTTTTGTTTTTGCTTCTTGCTTTTTGGTAAAAGAATTTGATTTTCATCCTTTCTTTTTTTGTTTGTTTTACACTTTTTTTCTTTGTATGTTCTATAAAGTTTTTCGTGTGTCTGTGTTTGTGTTTGGTTTTCCTTTTTTAAGTTTTGCTTGTAATTTGTTTTTTATTTATAATTTAATCATAATAATAATAACAATCTGAATAATCGGAATAATAATCGATGAGAAATAACGATTAGTACAAAGGAGAGCTGAGCTGATAACAAACGAACTGAAAGAGTCAAGAGTCAAAGTTAAGAATGGGAGAAAAAAAATGTCGTTTTCTTTTTCTTTTTAAGCTTTCGTTTCTTTCTCCTTTTCTTCTTCTTCTTGTTGTTTTTATTTTATTTTTTTTTTTTTGTAAAATATACGACCTTTAATTGTGGTTTTTTGTTTATAGATTTTACGGTTTTTCCTTCTCTGAATTTTTCTTCTTCATTTTCTTCATGACTTTATACATTTCGTTTTGTTCTTAGCAAGGAAAATCAGATTCAAGTTTTTGCTAAAGAATATCACTAAAAATGTTTTTATAATTTTATTTTTATTTTTTTGTATTCCTCTTCTTATTCTTCTTCTTCTGTTTTTTTGTTTTTTGTTTAATATTTAAATATTTTTGCAATATTTTTTCTTTATTATTATTATTATTATAATTATTATTTGTATTTCTTGCCGTTCGACTCTCTTTATTGCTGAGTGTGTGTATATAAGTTAGGTATATATATTATATTATTATCGTATATTTATTTATTTTTTAGATACATATATATACTTTACCCATATATATATCTCTATATATATATATATATATGCGTGTGTGTGTGTATATATATATATAATGCATGTATAAGTATGTAAAATATTGCTTGTGAAACGTTTAACTTGACATTCGTGTGGTTTGTCAACGGCGGTGGAAAGAAACTCATCTTCGACTTTTCTCTTTTTTGGTTTTCGTTTTTTTTCTGTTGTTGTTGTTGTTGTTGCCGGGAAAAGCTCTAATCACCGGCCCCCCACTTTGTAAATTAATATAAATATTTAATAATATTTTGCTTATTTTTTTATAATATTTTTTCTTTGTTTTACCGTTTTTGGTTTTCTTCTTTCGGCTATTAGAATTGACTTGATTCGTTTCAAACCCATCCATCCATCCATCCAATTTAATCCACAAAAAAAATTCTTTGCTCTAGATTACATATATATATATTTTTTTCGTGTTTTTCTTTGCATTTTCTTTGCATTTTTCATTCATTATTATTAAGATTTTTTTTGTGTTTTTCCCTTTTGTTGTTGTTACTTAAGACCCGTTATATTTTGGTGTTAACAAACTTATGCGTTACTTCTCTTGTCAGTGTATGTGTGTGTCTGTGTCTGTGCGTTATGCATGTGTGTGAGTGTCTGGTTGTGTTTGTATGTTAAGGTGTGTGTGTTTGTTGTGTCTGTGTGGTTTGCCTTTGTGGTGTGCGTGATTCACTTAGTGTTATTTACAGTTTGATTTTTCGACTTATTTTCCTTCCGCCTCATTTGCTGTTACGCGTTTTCCTTAAACGCCAAAAAAAAACGTGAAAATTTGCTTTTGCATTCTCGAATTTCCCATCTGTTATATAGTTTTTTGTTTTTTTTTTACTTTCATATATATATTATTTTTCAATTATTTTTCATATATTTTTTTTCAATTTCTTTTCTTTAACTACTAGACTACAGACACATTTGTTTTGTCAGCTATATCACTTTCGAATTTATTTAATTATTGATTAAGTTTTCGCATTACGTTTATTGTTAAATATATATACTCGTACAAGTTTGGTGTGTGTGTGTGTGTTTGTATGTGTGTTTTATATATTTTTGGTTTTCTTTATGGTTTTTTTTCTTTTCTTTCAGTTTCTTTGAAGAATTTCAGTGAGGTTTATAGAAGCGTTTTGGTATTCGTTATAGTTCCTTAAACTTGCTTTCGATTGCTGTGCTTAACTATATAGAGTATATATAAGTTTTAGGCATATATACATACATATACATATACATATATATATATAGTAGTATATAGTAATATATAGTACTAAATATATATGCATACATACATATATATATATGTGTGTGTGTGTGTGTTTGCTTTTTTGTGTATTTCTTTGGTTTTTGCATGGCATTTTCTTTTTTAAATTTTGTGTTTAAACTTTTCATTTTCTTTTTTTTTTAAGATTGGTGCTTAAATACATGGAAAGCATAGGAAAAGATAAACGATAAACGATAAACGATAAATGATAAACGATTATTATCGATCAATTAGGAATGTTCTCTCATTAAAGAAGGCAAAGCAGGCGAAATCATAAGAATTACTACTACATATACATAGGCACTATATAGTTATACAGTATATATGTGGGTGTGTGTGTGTTTGTGTATGTGTAAGTGAGAGTGTATGAGTGGTTGAGAGTGCTTCGATAACATCTCCCATATCTAAGATTACATAGAGGCTACTGCAAAGGGTAGGGTAGTCTGTTAGGTAGAGCTAGATAGTTGGGCGTGAGAAAGCCTTGTGGGGGTGGTGTATCGAGGGGGGGGTTGGTGATTGATTAATTGGTATTTTCTCTATATTTAATATATAGATAATAGTCATCGGAATAGTAAAACGGTTGTTCTCGACTGGTTGTTTATTGAAAAATCAATGCAATAATAAAGCTGAACCGCATATAGAATAGAAATTAAATCGTATGATGGATTTTGTTGTTATACTCGGTATAAGGTATAATATATATATATCCTAACTGCACCAACTTTGTTCCTTCTTTTGTATATATATATCATATATATATATATCTATATTATATATATATATGTTGTTCATGTTCTGGCTGTTGATGTGGCTCTGGTTGTTGTTGTTGTTGTTGTTCTCTGTGCGTTCTTTGATTAGTTTTTTATTTATTAATGCCATCATTTTGCAGCTAATTCTGGTTTATAATTCAACTTTTTCTTCTTCTTCTTTATCAAGACCTTTCCGTTTATCCTTTATTTCTTCTTCTATCATTTTTCTTCTTCTTTTTTGCTTCTGCTTTATCCTGCTCCGCCTATTGTTCGTGTTGTTCTTGTTGTTGTTATTGTAATAATATGGTTTCTTATTGGGTTTTTTTTTTTGCATGTCATTGTTGTTGTTGTTGTAGTTGTTGTTGTTTTTCTTTGGGGGGGGTTTGGGGGTTTGGATAAACGTACATACAACGCTTAACGGAAAACAAGGCAAAGCAGGAAATACAGTTAGATAGACAGAGATAGAGAGATATATATATAGAGAGCGAGATAGAGAGGTAGAAACAGAGATAGAGCGATAGCAAAACGTAAGCAAACAACTTTCTTTACTGCGCCTTTCGGGTATGCAACACTCTTTGTTTAAATATGGTTTTTGGCCAAGAAAAAACTGCATTTGAATCTGTCAAGAATTCGTTGTCTTATCGAAGGGAGCTGGTTAGGTTAGGTAGTTCGTGAAAGTGCGTTTCATGATTGTAAGACAGAAGAGAAAGCCTGCTGAAACTGCCGAGTTAAGTTTTATGCTGCGACTGACCTAGAAAGCGGGTTTTTAGACCACAAAAACTAACCTTAAAAACTTGATTTGCATATCAAGTTAAAGGGATCGATAAATATCGAAAGTTTAGTTATCGGAATATTAATGAAATATAGAAATATAGTTAAAATGTTAGGTAATTCAGTTTGGAAAACTATCGATAACAATTTTTCGATATAAAATCGATTTATGCTTTAGTATAAGTTTCAAATTTTGCAAGAAATCAGGGATTATGCTGTTACGTTTTGATATAAAATTGACATATAATATATATTTTGTGTTATAATAAATAAATTATCGATATTTATCATAGGTATTTATCGAAGATAAATAACATTGCCATTTTTACTAGGAAATACAAGTTTAGCTAACTTTCTCTTACATAAACTTCACTTTAGTCAAAGGAATTTCTAGAATTTTTGTCTTTAGTATCTTTCTAACCAGCTCCCCTTCTCCTGCTTTTGTAGCCATCCCCCCTCTAAACTCTGAACTCTGTTTGCCCCGTCTGCGGCCACATTCTTCTCAGATTCATACATGTAACTATATATATATATATATAGCATATATATCTTTAAGGTGTAGATATTAGTGGCTGCTGCTGTTGGCTGTCGTGAGTGAAATTAGCTGACTTGGATCGAGTTTAGATAACTCCCTTAAATAGTTAGTTTTATGTTTTGTTTTTGTTTTTTGTTTTCTGCTTTTACTGCTTTGAAGGCGCTGCACAAATTGATTCGTAGGCTTAGTTTCGGCTCTAATTGTTTAGTTTAAGTTTTGTATAGTATAATTATGCTGATTTACTCGTAGGTTTAATTAGTTTACTCGTAATTGGTGTATGCTTCAAAAATTGATTTGTGGCGCCCAACGGCTAACGGCTAACGCCTCGCGCCGTACGCCTCACGCCGCCTCCCGCCTTTCGATTTCGATTTTAAATTAGTTTTTTTTTATATATATTTTCTTTCCTTGTTGTTTTTATTTATTAATTTTTTATTTCCATTATTGCTATGAACTGCGCTCTGACTACGCCATGATTTTTCCTATATATATATATATATATCTTTATATACTGGTGTATATTTAAAAATTAATTTCATTTTCGATTCGTTTTGCTTTGGTTTTTGGTTTTTGGTTTTTGGTTTTTTATTCCATCTCGTTTTATGCATATATCAAAAAATTATTATCATCTTCAGTGTCGCTAGCGACGCGCGGAGAATCGAGAAATTGGGGTTTATCAAGAATTGAGAAAAGCGTTGAGAGAAGAGAAAGAGTGTGAAGTGTGAAGAAGCGAATGCAAACGAAGGGCGCAAGGGGGGGCGTGGCACTGTACCAACATATCTCCCACAGCTTACTATATTTTATTTAATATATATATATATATATTATTTTTACTTGATTTTATTTTTTATAGCGGGGTTTTGATCAAAAGTTTCTTTTTCGGGGTATTGCGCGTTCTTTTTTTTTTGTTTTGTGTGGAATTGGAATCTGGGTCTGGTATATCTCTCGTAAACGGGGGCATTATTAAATCGATTTAACCACCACCTAAACTTAACGCCTGAACTATACGTGGATCAGCTTTACTACCCTCACGAAATTCTTCTAATGTTAATTTGCCATCATGGTTCTTATCCATCTGATCGAAGATCTTGTCCACTCGTTTCTGCGGCGTATTCTCGTCCTCCGATTGCGGTTGCTGTCCCTGTTATTGTTTTTTGTTTTTTTTTTTTGGGGAAATACGATTTATAGAGAAGAGAATTAGGACAAGAGAGACAAGTTCAATATTTCATATCAAAAAACATCGAACAAGCCACAATCGATTAATCATCAAATAAACTTTGATTATTAACAAAAAAACTAATCAAAGGTCACAGCAAGCGAAATGAAACGAAGAAAACAGCAAAAGAAACTCATAAGCGCCAACAATAACAAGCAAAAACAACGGTTAATCGATGAATTTTACAAATATCGATAATATCGATGATGTTATTAATCGATTAATCCCTTTTGTGTTACAAAATGCGAAAGAAAACTCAAAGGATATTCAAGTTTTGTAAAGCAAAAATGTCAATAACAAGCAAAAGCAATGCACAATCGATTAATTTTACAAATATCGATTATATCGATAATATTATCGATCGATATATCACTTTTTATATAAAAAGGCGAAAGAAAACTCAAAACAAATACAAGTTCTTAAGGCAAAACAATCGATAAAAAGCAAAAAACAATTGACAATCGATCAATTTTACAAAAATCGATCATATTATCAATGGACAAAAAAAGGCGAAAGCAAACTCAAAATAAAAGCAAATTTTGTACAGCAAAACTATGGAGAAAAATCAAAAACCATTGATAATAGCAAAATTTGTACAAAAATCGATAACGCAATCGATAAATATGCAAATTCTAGAACTAGAATCTGTACTAACCACCATCTGATAGATCGCATCCACTATGTTGTACATCTCCTCTCGCGTTATGTAACCATCGTTGTCCACATCGTAAAGACGGAAGGCCCCTGTGGTCAAGCCATAAATAATAAAACCAAAATAGTGATAAAAATATTTATCGATTGATGGTTTTTTTTTAAAAAGGTTTTTTTCTTGTTTAAAAGAAAAGAGGAGAAGAAAAAAAACCATCACTTACACTGCAGTTTTTCGTCCAGGTTGCCCTTCGATGTGACGGATAAGGCGCGTATGAACTCCTCGAACTCAATGGAGCCATCCTGAAGACCCATAAAAGCGGAAAGGGAAGGCAAGAGAAAAAAGAGAGAGAGGGAAAGAGAAAGAAAAAGGGAGAAGAAAGCACACACACACACACAGGCAGAAGTAGAGAGACACACACACACGCGCGCAGAAAGACAAAGAAAGCAAATCAGTGCAGACATCAGACAGTTGACATTCTGTGGGTTGTGGGTATATTTTCTGTTTTTTTTTTTTGAAGAGGGCTGAACCACGCCCATGGGCGCCCATAAATAATAAAAACGAAAAACAACAAAAGGCTCTGCCTCCCACCGAAAATTTATGATCGCCCATGCCATAAACCAAGTCGGAGGGGTGGGGCGGGGGTAAAGGAAACACCAGCGGTAAGAGCAGGACATTAACCTGCTAAAATCAGTTTATTTTGTGGCTGTTGTCCTGTCGCCAGGACATTTTTCGCCAACGTCAGCGCACTCACAAGAAAATAAACCGAAAATTGTGTTTTTCTTTTTCGCCTTTTTTCAGAGCACAATATAAAGATAAATTGGTAAAAATTTACATACTTTAATATTTGTAGTTTGAGTTTAACGAGAAAAAGTAAGAAAATAGTTGGCTAAAAGGTAAATTTAAGTTAAAATTTGAGAAGTTAAATCTACTTTTTTTGATTAAATTATTGAATAAAATAAATTTATAATAATTTTAAATACTTTTGAAATTTTATGAATATTTTTAAGGCTTTTAATAAGAAATCTTAGAAATTTTGCTTGATTTTTTAAACAAATTTCTTAAGAAAAAATTCTAAAAAATTCTGTGAAAAAATGTAACAAAAACCGACGTGTTCAGCCCCCTTTTTTCTTTCTAAGACAGATTTTTGTTTTCTCTCTAAAAACAGAGATTTCTTTTTCATACTCACATTATTCTCATCGAAGACACGAAAAACCAGCGAAGCGAATTTACTGGGATCGCCTTGTGGAAAGAATTGTTTGTAGATTTTGATGAAGCCCTAAAGAAAGGCGAAAACGGCCGGGGCGGTAGAAAGGTAGAGGGCGGCAAAAGACAAATGTAAATGAATCAATTAGAGGCGTGGCACAGCATATGTCGATGAAAGGAGCTATCGGCTGAATAATGCTTGGCATTAATAAACTTGATTATCAAGAAAAGGGGAAAAAAAGAGGGAAAAAAGGAAAACAGAAAACAGAAAACAGAAAAGCAACAAAGGCAGTCAGGCAGCAGCAGCAGCAACAGCAGCCAACATCAACATGTACAAAGGCAAATGTCATTAGCAGTCGAAGGGTCGTCAACACATTTGGCCAACAATGCTGCCGCCCCTCCACCACCACTAACCTAAACAACCCCATCTTTGTATAGGTATTAGCCGGCTGCTGCTGTTGCTGCTGCTTACCCTGAAATTAGCAAACATAAATCCAGCCGAGAGAGGGGTAGGAGTGCAAGACGGCGGAAAATGAACTTAATTAACCGTTTGACTTAAATGAATTGGCCACGCTCAGGTGGTTTTTGGCCAATTTATACCATACTTAAACCTTAAGTAAGATCTAAACCAATATCTGAAAGATACATACTTGCTCTGTGAGCAGGCCATTGGGACAGTCTTTCAGGAATCCTTTGTGCCTAGTTTGATGAAGTTTTTTTTTTTCAAAAGATACAAAAAATATATATTATATATTTTCAATTACTATCTATCTATCTCACAGATACCACACATTTATAATGCCAACTCACCATTGACGTATTTCTTTCTCTGTGACTGCAAATGGAAACAAAACAGAAAATCGAAGTGGATTAAATTTTTATACGCCATTCGAAATATTTACAAGGTGCCAGTGAATTATTTTTGGGAGGTGCGCTATGATAGTCAGAAGATATATATATATATATATATTTACGATATATATATAGTAAAATTTGTTCAATTGAGCTGATAAATTCATGTGTTGTTTCATTCAAACTCTGGTACAGTGCGTTTCAAAACAACAATGGCTTATTTTGTCAAATGTTTATTTTTCTTAAAAACTGTCAGTGAATGTGTGGAGAGTGACGACTAGCAAAAAGGATTTAAAGGCTTATCGATGATAGACGGGGGAGGGGTTGATAAAAAGCAAATTAAATTAAATAATCAAAGGTTTGCGTTTTTTGTAATCAATTTTGACCAGGAAAATGTGACTTAAAGTAAAGAAAAGTTATTTTATTTCGCTATTTTTAAGTTTTCAACTTTTTCCTTTGACTTAGCCTAAAATTTTGTTATAAAAAATGTTAAGAATTAAGAATTTTCCAATTTTTAAGGCTTAAAAGTAAGTTGATATCTAGTTTTGGTCAACAAAAAGGATATTTTAAAGACTTAAGAAAAATGTAATACAAATTTTAAAGGCTTAAAAATGGACCTTAATGAGGTTTTGACTTATAAAAAGAATATTTTTAAGACTTGAGGGAAGATTTTTTACTTTATTTAAGTTTTGCCCAGAACTTTCTTATAAAAAAGTGTTAAAAATTTGGAATTTTAAAGTTTTTAAGGCTTAACAAAAAGTTTTAAATATAGTTTTGACATACAAAAATGATATTTTTAAGACATAAGAGAAGTTTATAATCTTTTTCTTTAGATTTTTACTAGATTTTAATTATTAAAAAATGTTAAAAAGTTAGAATTTTCGAGTTTTAAAGACCTGAAATTAGTCTAAAATGCAGTTTTGCCTTACAAAGAGAATACTTTTAAAAACTTAAGAAAACTTATTAAACAGTTTTAAGGCTTAAAAGTAATCTTAGATGTAGTTTTGACTTATAAAACGTACATTTTTAAGACTTAAGGTAAGTTTTTAAACATTTTCTTTAGGTATTATATAAAATGAAATTATAAAAAAGGTCAAAAAGCTAGCATCTTAAAGGTTTTAAGGCTTGAAAATTGTTTTTAAAGCAGTTTTGACTTACAAAGAAGATACTTTTAAGACTTAAGGGAAGTTATTAAACTTTTTTAAAGGCCTTAAAGAAGTTTTTAATGCAGTTTTGACTTTTAAAATGGATATTTTTAAGACTTAAGATAAGTTTTTAACATTTTCTTTAAGAATTCAATAAATTTAAGTTAAGTTTAAAGGCCTGAAAGTTGTCTGAAATGCAGTTTTAGCTTATAAAGAGGATATTTTGAAACCCTAAGGAAAGTTATTAAACTTTTTAAAGACCTAAAAGTAGTTTTAAAAGCAGTTTTGACTTAAAGAACATTATAAGTTAATAAAATATAACATAAATATCTTAAATTTAGAACACCAAAAAGAGTTCTTATAAACATTAAGTTAACCTTGTTACTATATTAGTTATAAATTATAGAAAAAACTATCTTTAATCTCAGAAAAATCTTGTTAAGTTGCAGATTAAACCTCGAAATTATACACATTTACAGATATGATAACCTAGAAAAGCAGGCTTGTCAACTTAGTACATAACATAGCTGCAGCTTTAGCTTACCTATATCTTAATAAACATATATATCTTTATATAAACCTATATATCAATATATAAACCTATATACACCTCACATTTAGCTCTCACTGTTGGCTTCTAAATCAATTTACTCTCTGCTGCAGCGACTAATGAAATCATCGATGCTAAATTATTCATTCATTATTGATTGCCGTTTTTGGAAAGTGATGCAGGTGGCGTGAGGGTGGGGGGTGTCGGCATGCTGTTTAGAGGAGGGGTTTTCCCTGAATGACCTCTTCATTATCTACATTTCTATGTACTCCCCTACTCCCACCACACTCCCTCCTTTTACCCTCCCTATTCCTCCTCTTGCATATGCAAATGCTGAACTCATTCGGTTCGAGTCCTGAATTATCTTTCATTGTCTTTCGACCACGCCCAGGGCTGGACCGGCTCCTCTTACTCCTCCCTCTTTCTCCTCCCTCTTTCTCGGTGATTTTCCTCCACATCTTTCAACCACCAATTCATGCATATATATAATACATATATAAATTTTCTTTGTTTTGCTGGCGCATAAAATGTTCTGTTTTCGTTTTCTATTTTCTGTTTTTTTTTTTCATTTTGTTTGGCCATTGCCGTTGGCCTAATGGCCGTTTACCAAACGTTTAAACGCTGCTCCTTCCTTCCCGCCCCCTTGGGAGGGTCCTTCAAACAACCTGACCATGGCCATATCCTGATCCCAGGTCCTGCCAGGACTGCCTGACTCTTGGGCGTGTGAATGGCGCACATGTTCTCTTTGACCAGGACCACGGACCACGACCAGGCGGCAGGCAATCGAAAACAACAACAACAACAAAAACAATACGAAAAAATGAAAACATAAATTCACGCAAAATTACACACATTGGAATTGCTTTTGAGGGGGCTCTGTTCTGCGTGGTCAATGGCCAGCAATTTGGATGGCAAAGAAAAGTGGGAAAAGTTCAGTGGCGATTCGTAGGGGTGGGGGGCGGAGGGGTCGATGGGAGGCGTGACTGGACATCCAACACTCCCCAAGGGAGATGGTGCTAAAGCTGAAACCTGGAGACGGCGGGGCTATTGACTGCGATGGCTGCGGCTGCCAGTTATCTGCAGCGGCCACTCGCATTATTCATGGCGCTGTGGTTCATATATCATCTAGGAAAGACACCCCCCCCCCACCCCCTTCACCACACCCTTCCACTCTCCCTTCCAAACATATAAAGCTGAGAAATAATGCACTTAGAAAAAATAGAAACCAAACTTTCTTTCAATATTTCTCAGCTTTTCTGATGTTATTACATTTCCAGTGCTGCTAAAACTGTGCTTAAGCAGAATGTATTGCCTACTTTTGGGATACAAATAGTTTGAAGATCTTCTTAAAGAATTTTATTTACAAAAAAAAAACTTAAAAATCTGCAGAATTTCAATTTTGTTAATCCAAATTCTAAATTTTTAAATATTTTTAAATTTATTTTTAATTTTTTAAGATTTTTAATATACTCGAAAATACTTTTATTTTTAGAAAATTTATCAACAAAATGTTTCCCTAATTAGGTTCTTAAGTTTTCCACTTTTATGATATTTTCATTCTTTTTACCTTTAAAAACCCACAAATTTTCTCTCAGTGCAGCTCCCCTCAATAGGTTTGCCTACTTTCCCAACCCATTCTGCTTCCCCTCTCTTTCATTTTGCTTATCATTTTTCATTTTGATTAGCTAACTGACTGACTGACTGGCAAAGGAATCGCTGCAGCATTTGCATTTTAATTAGCCGCAGAAAGAAAAGCGATTCGTGGGTTTCCCCTCCGACAACCCCTCATCGCCCAGCCCCTCCTATTCTCTGTAATCCATTATTTGTGTTGTCCTTATCCCGCGGGGGAATGTCAATCCAATGAAGTCAACAATTGGCACAGCCAGGAACGCCAGGAGCAGAATTGATTGGTAATCGATATAGCCTGGCTAAAAGGACAGACAGACGAGGCCCATATTCCCTTGCTTTCTTTCTTTCTTTCTTTTTTTTGTATTATTGACGTGTGGCATGTAAAAATATAACGGCATTTACGGGCCAGGCCATTGTGTGTGCCTTTCATTTTTTCTTCTTCCTCCTCCGCAAAACCTCCCCCGCTTCCCATTTTTCCGCCTCTCTTTACGGTGCGTCACTTGTTCGACGACGACGACGCTTTCTGTGTATTGATTGTAAATAAAGCGCATATTGCTCATACGACTTGTTGCCCATCGCCTATACCTCTCCCCTCTTCTTCCCTGCATTGCATTGTCATATATGGAATGGCAAGAGTCATTCTGTCAGCTCAAGTTGGTATGGAAAAGATTGCGGATCAGCAGTGGCAAAGAGATGCCAAAGGGATGCCAGAGGAGGAGTACCAATGTGGGCTCACCTTTCTGTAAGGGATGTGTGGGATATTGCGAGAGGGGGCAGTCAGCAGCCAGCATCCTCTCCTCATCCTTCATCCTCACTCCCCCCATTCCAATCGATTGATGACCGTGTATAACATATTCATTCCGCTGTGCGCAATTGTCGCTGCCATTTTCAGTGTAAAACCAATGACTTTTCCCTACTTTTTTTTAGGTTCTCCTCTCTTCCATTTGGAAGTATTTTCCGCAAATATTTCAAAATACCAATCCGAATTGTTACTATTTTTACAAATTACATTTTACTATATTTTCCAGGCTCTCTTATTGGTTTGCTAGCTCATCTGATAAAGCTCAAAATATGACTTTTGATGGCTTTTTAAAATCTAATTGCAAAAAGGCTTTAAAAGTTATCTGAAATGGCTATCTTTTTGTGATTATTTTTCACTTTACAAAGCTTAACAAATTGTTAAATTCAATTCATTGCTTAAAATGAATTTAATAATGAACATTGTTCATTGATATAGTCAGATATAAACTCATTATCTTAATTCACATCGGAAAAACTTATTTTTCCAATCAAATGGCCTTTCCTAGATGCAAAAGTCAAATTTTAGTCATTTGTTGGGCCAAAAAAAGAGGTTGTTATTCTATAACCAATGCAAAATTCGATTAATCCTGATCCTGATGTCTTAAAACTAAGCCAATAATGGTCTAAATATGTGAGAATAGCTTAGAACAACAGATGAAGACCCTAGGAAAACGAAGCAGAAACCAAAAGGTAACGATTGACCATCTGGCGAAGGAGATAATCAAGACTTAGACAAATAAGAGGGACGTCGAGATGAGCGATGCTAATGACGAGAGAAGCGACATGAAGATCAAGGAGTTGGTGAGAAGATGCAACAAAGAAAAGACGTGCTTAGTGAAGAGCTAATAAGACAGCGAGTTCGATTTAAGAAGTGAGACGACAATAAGACGAGCGAGCCAATGAGAAACACATACAACACACGACAACGTTTTAGTTAAAAAAGTTTAACATAAACTTAAGTTAATCAATAAATATAATATAAACTTAAATAAAATAAAAAAAAAACGAAACAAATATGAGATCTATAATACCTCGTTAAGTTTGTTTTCTAATTCTCTTAACAAAACTGTATTTACAGTTTGAAATGCCAAATTTGGGCAATTTGTCAAAAATTTTAAATTTTTTTAATGAAAATGCGAAATTTGTGTAAAAATAAATTTTCCCAAAATTGAAAAACGTGTGATAATGATGGTTTGTTTTGGTCGTTAGCAGCACAAAACAGTCTTTCTTTTCGCTGTGCGAAGAGCACCAAATAAGAGCCAAAATAAGAGCTAAGAAACTGCAACAAAACTGGACTCTTTGCTGTCAAGTGACGTATACTTGATTTTGCGGCTAAAATATCCGAATTTTGTTCATAACTAAACCAATAATGGCCCAAATATGGAATGTAATACCTTGTTCAACTTGTTTTCTTATTCTTATCAAAACTGCATTCACAGATTGAAATGTAAATGTTGGGCCATTTTTTCGAAAATTAAGATGATCGAAAATGAAAAATTTGAGCCAAAATTCATTTTCCCGCAACTAAAAAAAAAGATGATGATGTTACCTTTTATCATTATGCTTGTATGCTTAATTCCTTATCGATCTATATTCAATCCTATTAAAAATCAGCATTTATTCTTCAACTAAATTTGGAGCAAATGTTACGATATCCCTTTTTTGCCCCAATTAAAGAGTATAGCGTGGCCCACGGAAGATTTGCGTTTTAAAATGGCCATAAAAATATCAATATTTCTCAATTTTCTTCTCAAGCGTAAACTTAACCCTAACCACCCTATATATCTAACGTTAAATTATTGAACAGAATATTTATCCTTTAACCTATTTTTTCAACAAACAATTATTAAAAAAAAAAAAAAAACAAAAAAAAATTTTTTATTACACACTTTTACACTTTAAATTTGAATTTATTCTCCCCTGTACTTTTTTTGTTTTTTTCTTTTCTTCTTTTTGTTCGATTCACCATGCTCTTTAGATCTTAAAAACCGGGACTCGAACCCGGACCGACGGCGCTTTTCCATATTTTGGTAGTCAATTTAGCTCCCATCGCCACCGTCGGCGGCAATGTGACAGTTTCCAAATGCTAAATATAAGCCACACTCCCTACTTCGGTTAGAAGTTAATATGAAGTATGTCAGCAACAGCCTACTTCGGTTCTCCTTCTACCCTTAAATTTTCCAAATGACAGGCTGTACAGCGGTTAGTTTTGGCTTAGTTTTCAAAATTTATGTCAGCTGGAATAGCTCAGGGGGCAGAGCATTCAAACTTCATAGTACAGCGGCTCAAATCCCAGTGCGGAAAGAAATCATTTTCTTTTTATTTTCTATACCCGATTCCGGTTTTTTTTTTGCATTCAAAATCAGCATAAAAATGCAAATGCAGAGCTCGCACCAAAAAATTAGAACAAAAACGCATAAAGTAAGTAAATGGGTGTTAAGATTTGGTTCTTAGCTGCATAAAACAGTCAGTGTTTCAGACATGCGGCTTGTTTTGACAAAGTTAGAGCTAAGAAACGGCAACAAAACCGCACTCTCTGCTGCCAAAGGGCGTATACTTAATATTGCGAGCAAAAAAAATCAGTTTTTTGGCCATAGCACAGCCAAAAATGGTCCAAATGAGGAATGTAATTTGATTGCCATGACTCCCAATTGGTTTGCATTCAAATCTGGGAAACTTCATTTTTGGGCCATTTTTGAAAATTTTGATGATGGTACCCCTTATCAAAAATGCGAAATTTGGGTCAAAATTGACTTTCCCAAAATCGAAAAACGAGTGATAGGGGTGGTTAGTATTGGTCGTTGGCAGCACAAAACAGTCGTTCTTTTGGCTGTGCGTCTTGTTTTGACCGAGCTAGAGCTAATAACCAAACAAAGTCTTGCAAATTTCTGTTAAATTAGGTTTTCTGATTTTTCAGCCATTAAATCAGAGCTCACACCGAAAAATCAGAGCAATAATTATAAAAGCAAGTAAAGGAGCCTTTAGTTTTGGTAGTAAGCTGCATAAAACAGTCATTGTTTTAGCCACGTAGCTTGTTTTGACAAAGTTAGAGCTAAGAAACGGCAACAAAACCGCACTCTCTGCTGCCAAAGGACGTATACTTGATTTTGGGTGGGAAAAAATCAGTTTTTGTGCTATAGCAAAGCCAAAATTGGTCCAAATAAGGAGTGCCATACCTCGTTGAACTCGAAATTTGATTTTCAATTGCATTCAAAGTGGAAAAAAAGTAAATTTTAGATCAATTGTCACAAAAGAATCGATCATCCCAGCTGATAAACATTAAAAATGAAAAATTGGTTAAACAAAATCTTAAAAAAAACATCAAAAATGAATAGAAAATGTTAGTTAAAGTCAAAAACTCTACAAAAAAAGCTATTTTCTTCCTACTACGTTTGTTTCTTTTCAGCCATTTTAAGCTGACCACTAACCTGCCTCGTTAAAATCCCAAACTCGAACCTCCATGGTATATGAGGACTGAGTGACTGAGTGTGCCCTAAACGCACTGGGGAATTAGCATTTTCAGCCTTTGCCCAACTGGCCCAACCTCCCCTCCCACCCTTCCCCCTCGCCTAAACTAATCAAATTTCTGTCGGTTTATTTATTTATTTCATGGGCGAGGGAGGGGCGGTTAGTTTTAGTGCTAACAACAGAGGGTTAGGTTAAGACGAGGGGTTAGTTTAATGTCCAATTGATTGGCATGTCAATGGACAGGACAAATATTGACCCAGGCCAGCAGAAATTGTTCATACGACCCGTTGGCAATAAATTGAGTCCTCAGCTGATTCATTTGTTTTGCCCGCCCGGACAAGCAAATCTTTGACCAAGCACCAGCTGTTGCACACACACACACAAACTAAGGGAGTGGCATTTGCAACATTTGAGGCAAGAGGATTACAATTATTGAGCTGCATATTTAAGCACAAAGAGCTGGCAGCTGGAAGTTGGAAGCTGAAAGAATCCAATGAATTCCATTTCCATTTTAGCCCCTTAGCCAAGACAAACAACTTCTTTGGAAAAGCCATTAAAAAACGGTGAAAACTTTGGCAGCAATCTGTCAACACTTTTCTTCGGCCTCCATCCTGTTCTCATCTTCTTTTTTGGCCAGGTGCCCGCCGCAAATGCCCAACGGTAATTATTTATACGCCCTACTGACGGGGGGGTAGTAAACCAAACCCCTCACTCGCTGCTGGTTAACCCATGACCTGCGGACCACAGAATAAGAAAATGCAAAGAGGGGAGAGGGTAGAGGGTAGAGGGTAGAGGGTAGAGGGTAGAGGGTAGAGGGTAGAGAGAGTGGAGAGTAAAGACTAGAGGTGGGTAGGTAAAAAACGAAAGCAATTAGTCACAAAGTTTTGGGCTTGAAAAGTTTCTGACTTGCATTTTTAAGAAGCCCAAAACTGGTTTTGGGCAAAAAGGACAGAAAAAAAGGAGGAAAAACCAGCTAAGTAAATGTAATGTCCTGCTTAGCAGTGGTAGGAAGTAGAAGCATAAGATAGAGGAAGTTATAGAAGTAACAGATATATGCGATAGAGAGAGAGTAAAAGTTGATCATAAACCTAAAACTGTAACTAATACCAGCAGTTAACCCTCACACATTGTATGGCCCGCAAAACAGGTAACAGCTAACAGCTAACCGCAAACGTTTAAGGTAACTACGAACGTTAAAAGGTTGAAAATGTAAGCTAAAAATGTTGCAACAAAGCATACAATTAATGTTAAACTTTGTCAGGTGAATGGTGGAGAAAGTATAGTGAAAGAGGGGGGAAAGAGGGGGAAAAGAGGGGGAAAAAGAGGGGGCAAGAGGGTTACGAGAAAAGCCACAAACACTGTTGCAATGTCGTGAAAAGTGGTCTAAAAATAGCCGTTTTAACATAACACAGAATAAACGCAGCTCTAAAAGTAGTAAAAAAAAAATGTTGCAAGTTCTTTTCCGTTTGAATTGACTATTTCCAGCGAGGGGTTGTTGCTGTTGCTGCGGCATAAAGGTGCCGGCCCCATTAGTTTGGATACTATTAATAGCACTAGGAATTATAGTAATTTAGTTAATTACTTAAGTGCCGAGTGCAGTTTGTTAGCTGGTTGTTCTTTCGAATTGAATTATTATTTATTTATGGGCTTAGAAAAAGTATTCTGCGTTATGGGGAGTATAACTTGTAGAGGGTGAAGCTCTTTTTTAAGACTTTTGAGTAAGAATACAAGTTTAATGTGTGGAGCTAACAAGTTTAAGTACCACAACTTGCAGTTCTAGAAGTTTTAGTTCTTGGATTTAGTCTATTGGGTTTAAAATTTAATGAAATTTAATTTATGAGAATATTATGACATTATATCTTTACTTATACTCAAAGTCCCTAAATAGCCAGTGAAAAATCACTAAATAGCAAGTAAAACGTCACTTAATAGTCACTTAATATTCATATTAAAGGCACTTAACAGTCGCTAAATAATTACTTAGTAGTCACTAAATAGTCAGTGAAAAGTCACTTAACAGTCACTACATAATCACTACATAGTCACTTAATAGTTACATAGTAGTCACTAAACAGTCACAAAATAGGCAATGAAAAGTCAGTAAAAAGTCACCTAATAGTCACTACATAGTCACTATATAGTCACTAAATAGTCACTAAATGGGCAGTGAAAAGTCACTTAATAGTTACTTAGTAATCCCTAAATAGTCAGTAAAAAGTCACTTAATAGTCACTACATAGTCACTAAAAAGTCGCTAAATAGTCACTTAAAAGGCACTTAATAGTCACTAAACTAATATTTCTTAAGGAATGAAACCTAAATTAAACCCTAGAAAAAAAAAACAAATAGTCTTCACATTAACCTTTTATCCTTCTTCCTTAATAATTTATTGCAATATTAAATAATATTAAATTCTAGAAATAAAATAAATTCACTTTTATATTAATTTTTTCCTTAAAAAGACTTTCCTGTGTTAAATTCCTTCATTTATAATTATTAAATCATCTAAAAATTAACAAAGTTCGCTATTTTGCGTCTACTTAAAACTTAAAATATATATTACATAACTTTTTAAAATTATATAAACCTGTTTTAAATATTCCTAAAAATAAAAAATAATAAAAACCAATCTTTGTAAGTTAAATTTAAGAACTTATGGGTCACAAAAATATCAAAACTTAACTTATAATTGCTTATAATTTACCTTGCCTTCTTCCAATATTGAATTTTAGACATTTTTAATATTAAATTCAAATATAAATGCAAAAAAAATACTTTAAATAGAATTAAGTCTTAAAAAAATTATACAAAAAATATGTTTAAATGCAAGTTAAACTATTTTGAATATTCTCATTGTCAAAAGAGTGATAACAATACAAATTTTTAATCTTCTGAGTCACAAAAATATTAAAAACTTAGCAATTCACCTTAGAAAGTTCTTCAAAAATGGAATTTTAGACTTTTTTAAAATAAATGTTATATGAAAACTGCAAAAAATTACTTTAAATCGAATTAAAACTTAAAAGAAATATATCAAAAAATATGTTTAAAAGTAAGTTAAACTTTTTTTAATATTCTTATCCTCAAAGTAGTCATAACAATAAAAATTTTCAATCTTCAGAGTCACAAAAATGTCAAAAACTTAGCAATTCACCTTAAGAGCCCCTCCCAATATTACATTTTAAACATTTTCATTATTAAAGTAAACTTAAAAATGCAAAAAATAACTTCAAATCTAAGAAAAACTTAAATGAATTACAAAAAAATAAGAAGTTTAAAAGCAGGTAAAGCTCCTTAAAGTCTTCCTAGTCTCTTAGAAGTAATATTGGGATTTCCTTTCAAATTTAAATTTTCCAACTTGCTGGTTAAAAAAACTAAAAAATATTTACCAATTTTCTTCAAAACACCTTCCCCTTTAAAATTCCAACAATTTTCATTATAAAAACCATAAAAAACACACAAAGTTAACCCTTGAAACCCCCAAAAATATTTTTAAAAGCAAGCAAAACTGCTCTCTAACCTGAAACTAGTCTAGAAATACACAATAACTTGCATTTGTCAGTTAAATTTACCAACTTTTGATTTACAAAGAATAACAAATATTTATGAATTTCCATTAAAATGATTCTTCAAATCATTTTCCCTTACCCTTAACCCAATAGAAAATGCACAAAAGTCCAGTATTTTTCGACCAAAAACTGGAAAACTAAACTTGAAAGAGCCAGCGAGCGAGCGAGCGGCAGCCATGGCTGGAAAATGTCAGTTTGTGCAACAATAACATGTCAATTTCTAACAAAGTAGCAGCAAAAGTGGCTACCAGGGGAGAAGCGATAAAATTAAACCATAAATGTCAAGTGCTTTTACAGATTTCCACAAAGGGGAGGGAGTGGGTGTTAAACTCAATATCCTAAAGGATCACTCCACCAGTTTTATGCACCCACCCAAAAGTTGAGATGGCTAATCCCAAGTTTCTCAATTGAATCCCAACAGAGTCCCCAGTACCAGTCTACCCCCCATCTCAGATGTTTGCCGTCAGTTTGGGTGACTTTATTGCCATCGAAACCATGACTGATGAGTCAGTCCCTCAGTCCCTCAGACCCTCCCCCTGCTGTTGGTCCTCCTGCCTGACCTTCTCTCTTTGGGAAAACACTTTTGAATTATGCATTTATCTCGATATGTACTATATAACCCGCGGAAAATGTCTGCACCTTTCCGTATTTTGATTGATGCTCCGCAAAACGAAAACAAAAACAAATCAAAATGAGAAAATGCCAATCGTGGGATGGAAAAGAAAAAAGAACTGAGGGAAAATGAGTTGGTGGGAAAAGGGAAAGAGAAAAACAGAAGAAGAAAAATGCTTCGGGAAAACAAACAAATAAATAAATAAGGAAATGGAATTATTACATGGCAAATCAAAGGGGGTGAAGGGAGTAGTTAAGGGGAGCTGAGTGGGTTGGTGGAAATAATACGAATGTCTATTAAGGCTGGAAAAGTTCTTGGGGGCATGTGAGAATTTTTTGTAAACAATCTTCAAGTTTAACTAATCAATTTCAATTTAAATCACTGCTGTGCTAAAAACACAGATAATAATCAGATAATAATCAGATAATAAAACAGAGAAATGGGTGTGTGGGTTAGTGTGTGGGTGGAAAAAGTGTTATTAGGGTAATTTCAAAAATAAATAAACTAAAAAGAGGTGGAATAAATATTTTATTTGAGAGATTTTCCATGAGATTTCTGGGTTATGAGAAGATGAGTGAAGGTTGAGTGAAGGCTGAGTAAAGGCTGAGCTAAAGCAACATTTTGAAAAGCACCTCTAAGCAGCCACTGCTGTGTAATCTACTATGAAGATGAGGTTTACCATTCTGTAGGGTGGCCCACGAAAGATTTGCGTTTTGAAATTGTTAGAAAAATATCAATATTTCCCAATTTTCCTTCGAGCGTAAACTTAACCATTTCGTTAACCGCAAACCTTCTACTAAATATCTGACACATTGACAATGCCATTCGAAATGTCAAAGTCAAAATTACCGAAAGTTCAAAAAGCAAACACTACATGGGTCATCCTGTATTAATGTCTAACTAAAGCTTAATTTGGTTTATAAATATATACATAATTTTTTAATTTCTTTAAAACAAAAATGCAATGGTTTTTATTATAAATGTGCTAAGAAATAATACTAATTGGAAATATTTTATAAAGTTACTTTAATTATATGACTTTATAGGAATTTCAAAACCTTTGTTAGACCTTAAGTATTAATATTAAAAAATATAAAATATATTTTTTTGATAATTTTTTATTTTCTTTTTTATGCTAGTTTACTAGTTTATTTATTTAATAATTATTGATATTTTTTTTATTATATTTTATTTTGTTATGATTATTTTTTATATTGATTTTTCTATTTATTTTTCTATTTATTTTTCTATTTATTTTTCTATTTATTTTTCTATTTATTTTTCTATTTATTTTCTATTTATTTTTCTATTTATTTTTCTATTTATTTTTATATTTATTTTTATATTTATTTTTATATTTATTTTTATATTTATTTTTATATTTATTTTTATATTTATTTTTATATTTATTTTTATATTTATTTTAAAATTTATTTTTAAAATTTATTTTTAACTTTATTTTTAACTTTATTTTAACATTTTTTGTGATATTTATTAATAGATTATTTTTCTAAGCATTTATTTGTTATTATATTTATTTTTTTTATTAATATTTGAATTTGTATATTTATTTGTTAATTTATTTATTTCGTTATTGACATATTTATTATTATGTATTTTTTTAGAATTATTATTATGTTTAGTTCTACATTTATTTTTATATATATTTTATATTTTTTATTGTGTTTATTTCTATTTTTATTTTTAAATTTTTTTTATATATGTTTTTAAATATTTATTTGCACATTTTCTAAATTTTTAATCTATTATTTCTTCATCTATTTAAGCATGAAAAGACCTCTTAATAATCTTACTTTCTTTATCTCAGATAATGAAGCTTAAGAAATATCTTCCATGATTACCATGTCTTTAGCTGTGTAAGCCAACTACCTATGAAACGCACTGTACCCTTTCGATTTGCATATATATATATAGAGACACACACATATATATATATATATATATATATATCTCGATATCCCTAACAACTTTCGTTTTACTTACAGTATGTGTCCGTTGTTAAGCGATCAATGGTATCCTGTTTCAACTTGGAGCTCTTTTTTCCCATGTTTGTTCTTTTTGTTGTTGTTTTTGTTGTTGTTGCTTTGGCTGTTACTAGTAACGCTTCTTGTTGTTGTTGTTGTTGTTATTGTTGTTATTGCTATTGTTATTGTTGCACTTGACTGCTATTGCTTTTTAGTGGCAAACTTAGTTCTTGCTGTTGTTGTTGTTGTCAAAGTTCGTTTAACTTGGCTTTCCTTTCCTTTCCTTTTTAGTATTTTTTTTTGGTTTTTCAAAACTTTTCCATAAGTATTTTAATATGCTTTATAATTTTTCTCTATATATATAGTATAATATATATATATAGAAAGCAATATAAAATGCAAAAAGAAAGTAGAAAGTTCACAGCACATTCGCTGTTATTAAATCTATATATATATATACTCCTATTCCGATATATATATATATATTTATAGATTTCCCTGCCTTGGCTAGTTTATGAAAAGTTTCTCAGACTTTTTTTTTTCCCAGCTCAACTCAACAAACTTTTCCCCCAGAGAACAGCTTAGTGTGAAGTGATCTTAGCCAAAGGATGCTTCTTCTTCGAGTCCACTTGTATTTGTTTTTAACCAGCTATAAACTCCCACCACCCCCTTTGAAACTCATCATCCATCAAACTTATCGATAATCCTGCCTGTCTTTCCTTTTTTCACCCCCCCTTTTTTGATTAAAAACTATTTTCCAGTTTTTGGCCATGTTCAATTAGTGATTTTCCAGGCAACAAAGTTCAGCTATGGCTACTAGCACGTCGATGATTATAACGATGCCAGTGGATGCTTTCAGTGGGGGCGTGGCAGGGTTAAGCAAAGGGGCTACGAGGGGTTAAAGAAAGGCATAAAAATACACAGAGCGACACTTTTCAGGTCAACTCTCGACTCGAACTTTTCATGACAGTTGGCAACAAAAAAAAAAAAAACACAAAAAAAAAATAAGAGAACCCTTGTACCCAGAGAGAAGGCGTACGGAGGCGTGGCCCGCTGCAGAGGATGCAAACAAAAGCGCATAAAAAACTTAACCCTGTGTGTGTGTGTGTGCCTGTGCCAAAGTGGGTGGGCCCTGTGGGTTGTTGCCTGTTCTGCGTTGCCTTCTGCGGTTGACGCGAATGGCATAAAAATAAGTTGCCTTTGTTTTTTTTTCTCTCTCTCTCTCTCTCTTTCTCTCTCTCTCTCTAGAGAAAATAAGGGGAAAAGGCAAAAGAAAGGGGGAGGGGAGGGGATGGTACTACTGTATGCAATGAAATAAATTCTGTTAATTTCAGATGCAGTCCCGCCGAGATGTGTCGCATGCAAAACGCTCGCATCAAGTGCAGAAATGAAATCAAAAACACTCAATCCTTGGGGAAAAGCCAGTGGATGCTGGAAAATCGTGACAGAAAAACTGAAACTGAACTGCTGTTAAGCTCGCTCTTCGGTTGAAATGGAGATCCGAGATATATTCAAGAAAGAAACCAAAACCCAAGAAATCTGTTAATCCCTTTTCCCGGAGAAACTAAGAAAACTTCATTTGTTGGGTGGAAAGGAAAAGTAATTTGGCTAAATGGAGTTTTGTTTAGGGAAATCTTAAAGGTTTCTAGTCTTGGATTTAGTTTTTAAAGGTTTTAGTAAGAAACTATATTTCTCTGAGTTTCTAATGGTGATAGTGATAATGATCCTCATAGCTGATAGAGATCATTAAACGACTTTTTCAGAGATAAACTTGGAATTTAATCATATACCTTTAAGGGTAGGGTAACCTTTTAGGTTTTGGTTAGGTATTAGAAGTACCAATAAGGTAATTTATGATCTAATATTAAGAAACCTTAGAAGAAAGATTTTCTAGAGAGATAACAACAATTTGAAAAGAAAACACCTTTTACTAACGTTTTCTCTGATATTTCTGCATCATTTCCCATCAAACTATAGTTTTTTGGGATCTAAAAAATTATCTAAAAATCTGAAAACCCTAAAAAAAACTTTGCTAATCTGTTTAAGCCACTAATTTCAAAGTTTATAAGCTCTGTTTTATAACTTATTTAACATATATAGGGTTAATCATATGTTTCTATGCTCCTAGGTTTGGCCTGTTATTTTTGGTCATAAAAAGATTATAAAATCTAGTAGTTAAATCTTCTAAAAATATATTAAAAATCTCTTTAAAAAACATAAAATATGTTTAAAATATATAAAAAAATATATCTTAAAACTATATAAAATATGTTTAATATATTTAAAATATCTTAAAAAATGGAATAATAAAATCAGAACCTATCTAACTAGCCATCAAATATCTTAAAAAATATCAAACATATCCTTAAAATATATTAAATCTCTTTAGAAAACTTAAAATATGTTTAAAATATATAAAAAAAAATATCTTAAAACTATATAAAATATATTTAAAATATATAAAATATGTTTAAAATTATTTTTAACAATTTTATAATAACATTAGAACCTATCTAGCTAAAAATCCATCAAATATCTTAAAAAACAACATAAATATCTTTAAAATATATGAAATCTCTTAAAAACCATACAATATGTTTAAAATATACTAAAAAAATCTTTTAATTATATAAAATAACTTAAACAATTGTATAATAACGTAAGAACCTATCTAACTAGCCACGAAATATCCTTACAAAAAACATAAAAATCTTCAAAATACATAAAAGATCTTTGAAATACATAAAATATCTTTAAAATGTATAAAAATCTTTTGAAATATTTTTACCTAACTTTCTTAAATAACTTAAAAATGATGTAAAATATCCTCAAAATATATAAAATGTTTTTAAAATAAATAAAAAATATATTTTAAAAAAGTAAAATATTTTTTAAACAAATAAAATTTTTCTAAATAAACATAAAAATCTTTAAAATATATAAAAATCCTGAGGAATATTTTAACCTAACTATCTTAAACATCTTAAAAATTATGTAAAATATCCTAAAAATATATAAAATATCTTCAAAATATATAAAATCTCTTTAAAAACAGAGTAAAATATTATAAAAACAAATAAAATTTCTATAAAAAAACATGAAATATCTTTAAAATATATGAAAAATCTTTAAAATACATAAAAATTCCTTCAAAATATATACAAAATCTTCGAAATCCATCTAGCCAGCTATCAAATATCGTTAAAATTTTATAAAATACCTTTAAAATCCCTTAAATATTTCTAAAAACAAAATCAAATAAAAGGTAAACTGATTTAGTTTTTGTCTTTTATCCAACTAATTTCAGATTTAGACGGATTCCTTTATGACTTTCCTTCAAAGAACCCCTTAAAACGTTCCTTGTAAATCCCTCAAAATCCCTATGAAATTCCTGTAACTACTCGCCTAATGGGGTCACCTGTTTTCGCTTTTGATAAACTCTTATTTTTTTTTTTTGTTTTTTGTTAAGAATAACTTTAAGGGCGTTTGCAATTATGTAAAGCCCAGACCGACCCAGAGAGAGATGCCCGGCCCTTGCCGATATCTTCGTTCAAGTTGCTTGAAATTCTTGTTGCTTTTGACTTTGTTTGTTTACAAAACTGTCGCAAACACACACACAAGCCCACACACACTCACACACACACCTGCATAGACACAAAGTGTTACACCCACACAGAGACCCTTTCCCACTTTCTTTCCTCCCACCTCACCACCACACTCTTTCCCTGCTTTCTACTGACGACTAACATGAGCCATTGGCATTTGCTAACTAAACACAGTTTGTCTCTCTGCGAGTCTCTGTCTCTGTGTCTGCATCTGTGTGTATTATCATGTCAGGTGTGCTCCTTCTGCGTGTGTAGATGTGCGTGTGCCTGTGGTGTAACGCCTCTGCTTGTGTGCGTTTGTCGCAGTGTTTCAGTTTCATTCTGTGTTGCCTTTTACAACGAGCGACGAGCTGAAATTTGTTCACACTAAAAATATTTTTACGTTTATTTCGTTCACAGCTGGCTGCTAATGCAGTGCCAACGAGCGGGACAGCGAGATAGGTAAGAAAGGGATGGTGATATCAGAAGGTCCTTGCTATCTCTTCTCTCGCCCCTACCCTACCAAAAAAAAAAAAAAGTCCTGGCTTGTAACTCGACTCGTTTATCTGTCTGAATGTGTCTTTCTTTCCCCTCACCTCCTTTTTCCGCTCTCTCTCTCTATCTATGTGTGAGTTTGTTTGTCTGTGTGTGTGTGCTTATTTTTAATGCTGCACTTGTTGTTGTTGTTGTTGTCTTTCAGCCTCCTCCTTTTTGGCCACACCCCCTCTTAAAACCAACCGCCTCCTCTTTATCCTTCAGTTGCGTGTTCATCTCGCGTTTAGCCCGCGAGCATGCAACACTTTTCTCGCACTCATCCTCTCTACACTCGCCAACAAAACTGAGGGAATAAGGTGTGGGTGCCAAAAGATTGAAGAGGAGAGGTGGTAGTGTAAGAGAAAGAGTGGGGGGGAGGCAAATGGAAATGGAAAGGCGGTGAATGGAACGGAGCTACGCGCAAAGTTATTCGAATGAAATGGATTGTAAACGATACCCGAAAGCTGGATTACACCGAAGAAAATAACTATTAACAGCTTAAGATGTTTTTAAATTTAAGTAATTAATTTAATATTTAACACTTTGGTTTTTTTAAATTATTTAAAATGCTGTCTCCTAAGCTATGCTATTAGCAAGAAAATCCAAACTTTTGGCTTTAAACTATTGAAATTTTCCTATTTTATTGCCTACTTTTCAGAGCAGTTTTAAAATGACTTTCAAACTTTTTCTTGTACTTTGCAGTTGCATTTTAAGCATCTTTGACATAAAAAGTCTTACATTTTCTAAGAAATTTGTTGAAAATAAACTTAAATTGAAACTTTTTATGCATTTTTAAAGCACTTGCATAAGAAATTGGTAATAAATATTCACAATTTATGTGATGGCAATCAAACTAAGTGGAGAAAAAAGTTTCCTTAAACTTTTCTGTATGAAATTTTGTTTTAAAAAGTTGAAAATTTGTAGAAATTTAAAATGAAACACCAAACAAGCTTGTCTATAATCATAATCTGCCAGTTTTTATATATGAAACGTGAAAGAAAATGCTAAAAACTTGAAGAAAAAGCCATAATTTAAGACTTATTAAAAACAGCTTCTTGGTTTTTTAAGAGATTTTTAAAGTTTGTTTGTCCTTAAAAAACTTTCATTTCTGCACATCAAGCTCAGAAAAAGTAAACATTTTTCCAGTGTAAAAATGTAAATGAAGCCAAAACTGCGCCCGCATTAAGTTGGGAAGTGGGGAAAAACCTGAAGATGCGGAACCCGCAAAGGCATCGCGCCGTCACCCCGCATCACCAGCGGAGGTGGTAAATTAATTTTTACATCCACAGCCATCCATCCAAACGGATGAATGACAAAAAGAAAACGACAAAAAATATTAAGCGAAAGTCTCGATGCAAACAATGCAGAACTCGAAACCTCGAAGATGTGGCAGGAAAGGTTGGAACAGAGGCGAAAGCGTAGGCGGTGACGAAGGGGGTGGTGCTGGGCGAATTGCAATCAACTTGGCTGGGGGATTGCCTAAATGTCAGTGCCTACCTTAAGGCGATTGGATTAGGCCAGGCTCAGAGCGGAAAGGACGAGAAACTCATCTTGGCAATGCAAATTCCTCAGAGCATTTAATGTGGAATTCCTTAGAGGAAACTGTGATTGGTGTAGTGTGGGTGATAGGGTGGTTGGATGGTTGGGTGGCAGCTAGTAGGCTCTCAGCAAATAAATGCTGCCATTCTAAAATTGAAACTGAAATCCTGCCACGAACAATGCCAGATTTAATATGAATTTTTATACTAACAAATAATTGAGAAAAACACAAATAAGTTTGGCCAAGAATTTTGGTAATTTGAGTAAAAGAAAGGGAAAGAGAAAGGGAAAGATAAATGGATTTAGAAGCAGACCAACTAAATGGAAAAGTATATAATTTTGAGGTAAAACAAAAATAATTTAAAAAGAAAGACCCCTAAAGTTTTTGCTTTTAAGTTGTAATATTCCTAAATTTGAACTTTATAAATGATTAAATAAATATTTAATAGCAAGAAAATCATAAAAAAAAACAAATTTCTTTCTAAAATAAACAAGAAAAACATTTAAACTCAAGAAAAAATCGTTTAAAAGGAAAAGTTTCTTCCAAAAAAAATAAATCAAAAGTTAAAAGAATATTTAAACTCAAGAAAAAGGTTTAAAAATCAAAGCAAACAAAACAAAAATCCTTTAAAAAGCAAAGTTTCTTCTAAAAAAAACTAAAAGAACTGAAAGTAACTCTAGAAAATCATTGAAAACCCAAAAATCTTTTTAAAATAAAGTTAAGATTAATAGAAATATTTAAATTCAAGAAAATACAGTTTAAAAACGAAATTCTGTTTTTAAAAAAAATTAACAAGTTAAAATAATGTAATGTTAAATAATATTTAAACTCAAGAAGATCGACCAAAATCTAAGCTCTTTAAAAACAAAAACAAAAAAGAAAGTTCAAAGAACTGAAAGAAGTTCATTAGAAAAGCTAATATAAAATATTTCTAAAATTCATTTTAAACAAATATTTAAATTTAAGAAACAATCGTTTAAAAATCATAATTATTTCATAAATAAACTAAGTTTTTGGGCAAATATTTGTTAATATTTTGTTATATTTAAAAGAAGTTTTTTAAAACCAAAGCTAACCTACTTTTTTTATACCTTTTGTGCTAAGAAAATCTTTGGAAAGCCAAATAAGTTTCTCATTTTAAACATAAATTATTTAAATAAGAAATAAAATACAAAATCAAAATACAAAGAAAATTAAAATTAAATTATAAAACATTTAAAAAAAATATAAAATGTTAAATTGGGAACTAAAATGATTAGAAAAACCAATAAACATCATTTTTTGATAAACCTTTTTTGGTAAATTCTTGCAGTTTTTTACTATAAACGTTGGATATCTTTTAATTTTAATATATATTTATTAAATATTTCAGGAAAAATCTCTTAAAAATCAAAATTTTATTTTATAATTAATGTTTAACTTGAACATTGTTTAACTATGAAAATAAGTTATCGAATTAATCAGAGAAATATGCACAAAAACTAAACTTTTTAGGGTAAATCATATTAAATAGAAATCTTCAGACTTTAAAACAGCAGCCTAAAAGCAGCCTAAAAGCAGGCCTTTTCTTCCTCAAATTAACCAAGATAAATCCCAATACTAATCCCAATATTAATCCCAATATTAATCCCAATATTAATCCCAATATTAATCCCAATATTAATCTCAATATGAAACGCAAATCCTAGTTAATAACTCCTTCAACTCCCTTCCCTAACCAAAAACCTAAACTAAAAGACCAAAAATAAAGCCACTTAAAGTCCTTCCCATTCCTTAATCAAATATCTGCATTTGCAGATCGTCAAATGGTGGCAGATTGCATCTATTAAGCCTGGACAGATTGCCCAATTTGGTTGCAAATGAGACAGGCAGGCAGAGAAGGCAAGCGACACAGGCAGCAGGCAGGCGAGGCATTCGGAGATCTTATCCATTGCTATTTGCCATTTGCCATTGCAACCATTTTCGTGCCTGAATCCGGGATTTGTGCGCCCGTTTTGGCCATGGCCAATTATCAAATAATTGATGCAAATTAAAATGCATTTTGTAGCCATGTTTTGTTACGTTTTGTTTTTTTCATTTCTTTTGTCACTCCACAAAAACGAAAGCAAAAACAAAAAGTAAAAGCCTGAGGGAGGAGGCGGCAGAAAGGTGTGTTTTTAGGAGAAAACCTCGCAAAAACGAGGAAATGACACGCAAGGTGAGAGTCAGAGTGTGAGAGACTGACTGCATTTGTGATTACGGATGGATTTTGTGTGCGGATGATTGCGGCCATTGATGGATAGAAGGATGGTAGATAAAGATGTGGCTATAAGGATTGAGGTGGCAAAGCCATAGCAGCAGGCATACACCTTCCCTTCTTTACGCCCCCTTAAAAACCGAGAGTCCTTGGAGGTTAAGTCTGAGCGTCGCGACACGAGCTCACAAAAGGGAAGGGAAACTTATTTTTGTTTACATAATCCTTCCACGTTGTCTCGCTGGCTCCCTGCTGCTGCTGCCTGCTGCTGCCGCCCCCTCCTATTCGTCTTTCTCTACTTTCTCTCAACCTCCGCAGGCTCTGTGTTTTAGTTTTTCCTTATTTTTTGTTATTATTATTATTATTATTTAGCGGCAGCTGCTGGACCGCAAAACGTAAATTTGGGTCAAGTTTTGTAAGCATAACGAATGCTAAAACCAAAACCAAAACCAAAACTAAAACTAAAAAAAAACCCCAAACCGAGAACCCATATGCATAAATGCGAAAGTAACCTTCGTCTAGCCATCTCTTTCTGCTACCTTTTCTAGCTATCTGTATGTTTAAGAGTGTGTGTGGGCGAGTGTGTGTGTGTGTGTGTGTTTGGTAGTGCGGATCCCTTTTGTGTAAATTAATCTTTGACTGCTCCGCACAAAAGTATGCTACACAAATATAAATAAACACTTAATCCCTTTTTGTTGGTTTTTGGTTTCTTGTTAGTTTTCCTCTCTGTTTTTCCTCTTTTTTTTGTTTTTATTTTTATTCTTTTCTTTTTTTTTTAAGCACAACTAATGTTTTCATTTAATTTTATATGCACTTCTGCTGCTTACTCTTTGTTTTTGGTTGTATTTTTTGTGTTGTATTTTTTATGTTGTTTTTATTTTGTTTTTTTTTTCCTTTTTTATTTGAAACCGAAAAAAAATTGTCAACTATGGAACTTGTAAAAAAAAAAAAGGAAAACAAACCAACTTTTCTTTTTTTATATGTAATTGCTTTTTGTTATTGTTGTTGTTGGTTGGTTGGTTGTTTTTGTTATCGTTGTTGTTATGGACCGGAGAGCGCGTTTTGACTTTTTTTTTTCTTATATTTTTGTTGTTGGTTTTTCTTTCTATTTTCTTTCTTCTTTTCTTTTTTTTTTAGAAGTAAAAACCAGCCGAGCTGCGTTGCGTTTGTTTGGCGGTCAAATCAGCGACTGAAAAGCGCTCTGCACGGTCGCTCCACGGCAAACGGCAAACGGCAAACGGAATACGGAATACGGACTACGGCGGAATATACGGCTGGCTAAATGTGTGCGCTATCAACAACTGAGAACTTTTTTGGTAACATTCTCAATGGGGCCGTGGTGGATTTTTCGGCTAGCGGTGATATCTCTTAGGGGTGACGAAAGAGTGAGGGGGGTGGGTTGGTTGGGTTGGTTGGGTTCGTCAGTTCGCGCGACTCATAACCGACTTATATAACGCACACAAATGCAAGGCAAAAGTCCCCATACCAAACTCTCACAAATTCACCACACCCAAAAACGATGACGAAGGCGCAGATACCAAAAGCTTTTCACCATACACACACACACAGACACACACACACACGCATAGGACTCTCCCTTGGCTTGTTGGTGTGCGTGTTGAGACGCCTCTGTATGCGTGTTAAAAGCTGCAAGAACTTGCAACAACAACTCCAAGAGTTTTAGCAGCAGCAGCAAAGAACCAGAAAAAATAAAATTAAAAAAAAAAATAGAAAAGAAAATCTAGGAAATGAGGGGGGCCGGAAAAACAAAGAACGGGTAGTGAAATTGAACTCGATGAAAAACCCTTGGACTGAAATCCTAAAAGCAGCAGGAGCCTTTAGACAATTACCAAAAGCTATGGCAATGGTCTTAGATAAGAGGCCAAATCGCCGAAAAGGAGCTGTGTGTGTGTGGGGGGTGGGGAGAAGAGGGTAGGGGAAAAAGTCGAACAAGAACTGGGACAATCAGCCAAGCAGTTAGCGATAAATTTTTCCCCCACTTTTCTTTTTTTAGCACACAGCAAAAATAACAGCAAAACTGCGATATTCATTTTTGAAAATCCTCAACTTTCTAAGGGGGGCAAGTTGGAAAATCTATTTCCAAAGATTTTTGTATTTTAAGATAATTTTTTTTCGATTTTTCAAACTTTTGTATAATTTTTTTAAATTTTTCAAGTTTTTTAATTTTTTTCAAATTTTTTTAAATTTTGTATATTTTTTTAATATTTTTAAGTTTTTCCAATTTTTTAAACTTTTTGAATTTTTGTACTTTTTAAAGTTTTAGAATTTTTCAAGTTTTTAGAATTTTTGGAGTCTGTAAAATTGTTTAAGATTTTTTAGAATTTTTAGGATTTTTCTAAGTTTAAAACTAACTTCTTAGAAATTTTGAGAAATATATTTATATTTAAGGGTCTGGTCTTAATATAAGTATTATATATTGTAGACCTTAAATATTTCATTTTAAAATTAGTATCTAAATAAGGAAAAGTCCATATGATATATATAATATGTACCACCTTAACAAAATACATAGACAAAGTCTTAAAAACAAAAACTTAAGCAAGGTCACTGGCAGTCATCATTTTAAAATATTAGTCACCAGAAAAGTCTATGCTTAAACACAATTTAAAAAGAAAATTAATATAGAAAACTAATATAGAAAATTAATATAGAAAATGAATATAGAAAATGAATATAGAAAAATAATAAAGAAAATGAATATAGGAAACTAACAAAAAAAGTTAATATAGAAAATTAATATAGAAAATTAATATAGGAAACTAATATGAAAAATTAATACAGAAGCAGCTTAACATATATAGAAACTTAAAACATAAAATTAAAAGAAAAATATATATAATATAGGAAATAATATATAGAATTTAAAGGAATATATTAAAATTAATAAAGCAAATTTTTAAAGACAATTAATATAGAAAATTAAAATATAAAATTAATAGAAGAAAATATAAATAAGAAAATATAAGAAAAAATATAACAAAAAGTAATAGAAAAAAATATATGTTTAATATGCATATTATAAAATAAATAAAGAAACTTTTTAAAAATAATTTACATAGGAAATAAATGCATAAAATTCTTATAAATTCTTATAAATTCTTACAAATTCTTATAATTTTTAATAAATGTAGTTCTTAAGTTCCTTAAAAGTTCTGACCAACTTTTACTACTTTTAGTAGCTTTAATGTACTAAAAAAGAAACAAATTATTCTTCTTAATAATTATTTCAGATAAAAATGGAAAATGTATCTCAAATCAAAGCAAACTTTTTTTTAATAAGTTTTCTTATTTCTGTTAGTTTGTTAAGAACTAAAACTTTTCTTATACAAATTCGTTAAAAAAACAAGATATTTTTGTAGTTTTTAGACTTTATATTGGAAACATAACAGACGAAGGCCCTAGAGGCCGGCCATGGCTTCCTCAGTAGATTTAAGTCTTGTAAACCTAAGTCTACTTTTTAATTATAATAATAATAATGGAAATAGAACCATTTTTATATAAGATAAGCAAGCAATATGATCAATCACAAATCACTTTCTTGCCGTGTAAAAACAGACCAGTTGGCTGGGCAAAAACTTTATCACCAAAGCGGCAGATTCGCGGAATCGTAAAGCCGTTGAAAGTGCGTAAGAGCTTCTTTACACAGAGAGAAAGAGGTATTGGGTACAAAAACCAACTATTAATGCTAAAAAGCCATAAACTTAAAGATAAAATGTTACTTTAAGTTTATGGCTTTTCAGCATTAATAGTTGATTTTTATACCCAATACCCTTTTCTTCCCACAGTAAAAATATCAAAAAAATGTGACAAAAAGTTGTTGCTTTTACAGAGAAAATGCCCAGAAAGATGCTAGAGTTTTCCCTTCAGTGCTGGCGCACCTTAAGAGCTCCTCCCTCCCACCTCATTCCCATTGACCTCCTCCTCATCTAAGATCCCTCCTACTCTATGACGTGGCTGGGTAACAATCCAGCAGTCCAACAAACGAACAAACAAACAAACAAACAAATACATGGCATAACACGATAATAATAAAAATACAAACATTTGCCATTGCGTGTCCCCCAATGACGTAACCCCCGCTGAAAACACACAGAAAGACAAAGACAAGTAGAGAGTTTGGGTGGGGGAGGGGGATTTGGAGTGAGAGGTGGGGAGTGGTTGTCAGAAGGGGCTGGGGCAGGGAAAGGGCCAAGTAAAACCACATCCAAGTTGGTTGGGCATCGGCGGCGGTACAGAAAGTAGCGAATTCGGTTGGAAAATTTACATTTTTCTCTACGTGTCTGTGTGTATGGGTGTGCGTTGTGTACAGTGCGTTTCGTTTGTGTATGGTAAGCATCTGTTAGCTAGCCAAGTACAGCTGGGTAAGCCCCCCCTATAACATTATTTTTAATTATATAAGATTATAAGATATTCATTTTTATTAGGGCAAACGTAGGTGTAATATTTCTTGGGACATTTTTGTAATTAAACCAACTTTAACAGCGGAAATAACTCTTAAAAGTCTATGAAATTTACAATATTTTGTTTAATTTTATTTTGTTTTTAAGTTTTTAATTTATAATTTATTTAAATATCTTGATTAACCCACTGTTTTATATATTTTAAGTTTATTTCTTGAAAGTATCAAAGTCTTAATAATGATTTTACTTTAACCTTAAGAATGGTTTATAAACTTTAAGCTTTAGCCATGAATAGATTATAAATATTATTTAATTTTAACTAAGTTGAAATTATTAATTTATTCCTCTTTTAGCATTAATTTTAAATATAGAGCCATCTATTGGCAGAAACTGGGGCTAAGACGCCTACGAGATATCAACATTCACCAAAATTTCTTTATAATTCATAGAATTATGTTTTAATGTGAAAAATTCGTTGTAGATTGGTAACTTATACCAAAAACATATTTGAATTTAACTAGATCAGAAAATATTAATCATTCGGAAAAGCTATAACTTTCTTTTTCTGCAATAATGTTATATAGAGCCATCTATTGGCAGAATCTGGAACGCCTACGAGTATTTCAACATTAACCAAAATTTCTTTATAAATCATAAAATATATGGTTTCAATGTGAAACATTTATATTGTAGATTGTTAACTTATGCCAAAAACGAAATACAAAATCAGAAAATATTAATCAGTAAGAAAAGCTATAACCCTTTTTCCCTGAGTAAATGTTATATAGAGCCATCTATTGGCAGAATCTGAAACTAAGTCACCTTTATTTAGTACTCAATCAAAATTAATAAAACAACTTAAAGTTTTGATTTGGTTATCACCTTACACCTTACACTTCCATAACGCACTGTACTTACACATTGTCAGTGCTGCTGTTGGCCCCATTGTTGCCATGCCCGCCCGTTAATTGCCCAGCGAGTGGCCAATGGCCAAAATGGCATCAGTTTTTATGGGCCCTCCCGAGAGGACCGAGCCCGTGAGGTGTTAATTTCGTTCGAAAGAGATTCTCGCCCCGATCCTTGCTATCAAAGTTCATTAAAGCCCAAAACTCTTCTTGGCTAAAACATAAATACTATATATGTATATATACCCTATACTATATACTCGTACACATAAACATTGTATATTTATCCATTCAAATGGAAATGGCCAATTTATCAAAATCCAAAGCAAATCCAAATAATTTTCAGCTGCAATTAGACGAAACTAAGCTTTTATGAGTCAGAGAAAACGAAAAACGAAAAACGAAAAACGTTTCGAATGTTTGTTTTTACTTCTCTCGGGTGGGTTTGTTTGTTATGAAATTTCCCAATCCAATTTACCCCCCCACTCCTCCCCTCTAACCATCAAGTGGAAATGAAAATTGAAAATGGAAATGGGGAAAATATTTCTGCTCAGTTTATATGTCCAAGTTGAGTGCAGTGAAAGAAAACAAGCGGCAAACAAAACTCTTTGCCATCAATCAAATTTAGCTGTATTTTGTTATTCTTTTTTGTTATTCTTATTTTTTTGCCATTTTTTTGTTATTTATTTAGTTTTTTTTTTTGTTAAGCACAGTTGTTTTCCATTTCCATTTGCCGTTTTTCCAGTCGACACGATTGCGTCAGTGAGTAGGAAAGCCAAACAGTAGTCGTAGGGAACTTAATTTTAAAGTTCTCCTAGAACTTGCTAATCCCCTCTAGCTCACCCTCTTCCTTATTCCCAACAAGATTTCGAGGGATACAAAAAAACCAACTTAAGAAAGAGAAAAAAAAAGAAGAAGAACAAGAAGAAGACATTGCCGAGTTGTCGTAAGCGCTGACTAATCAGCGTCATTATCAAAAAAGCCACAAAAGCAGCAGAAACAGTAACAGCAACAGTGGCACTGCCAAGCAGTGGCTGTGGCAACATGAAGGGTCTTTTCTGTTGGAATGCGGCAACATTTTGTGATTATCATTGCGAGACGAAAGTGCTTTTTAATGTCGCCGAGCATTTTAAATAATTAGCTGTTGTTGTAAGGCATTCCCTCTCCCTCTCCCCCCTCCCTACACCACCCTTCTTAAATACTTCATTTGTAATTAGCTTGCAACGTGCCGGGGAGGGGTAGAGGAACTTCTGTCTTAGCTTAGCTCCTAAAAACAAAATCCCAAAAAGAAAAAGAGTTATTCTTCCTTAAAACATCCCACGGACGAGGTGACAACCCTAAACTGCCTGAAAAACCAGACAACAGATAACCCTGACTCGCTGATAGCTCGACCGCCCCACGTGTAGCGATAACAGCCAACCGCCCACATGGCGTATGCGGAATGTTGACCCCCCTTCCTCCTTCCTTTGCCCATTAACGACAGGCATGCCTTGTTTTGCCACATCCTGCGGTGGCCAAATTAATTTACGGGGCAACTCTGGTATCAGAGTCCCTACCGGAACAAGGCGAAGCTAAGCTAAGCATAAAAAAAGAGGTCCCTTCCTCCTCCCCACACACCCCCTCGCATAACGCAACACCAAAAAAAAGCCCCAAAAAAAACATGAAATAATAATAAATAAATTCATTAACATAAAACACGAGGAATAACTGAAGGGCAGGGATGGGGGGTGAAGACTTGGAGTGCTGGAGAGGATCAGGAGGGTTGGTTCAAGGGTGTCGGGCAGGAATGCGTGACGGTAGACGGTAGACGGAAGCCAGGACTGGCTCGTTACCTGCCTGGAGATTATCATCAGCGGATTGTTATTGTTTCGGGGGATTTCCATTGTGCTTCATTTTCTTTTTTCTTGTTGTTGTTGCTGTTGTTGTTGTTGGGAGCACAGCACAGCACCTCCCCTCCCCTTTTAAGCATCGTTAGCGGATAACCCCCCGCTCCCTACAAGCCCCCCTCTACAATGCCCATTCATTTGCATAATTTTTCATGCCACGAAGAGTGTCGAGTGGCAGTTGTCCCCACTCGAGAATTTCATCGATGGCGGCAATGTTATCAAATATATATATATTTTCTTCTTTTTTTTTTGTCGGACCTCAAGCTTTAACCTTTGGGTGTTTAAGTGGAACAGGACGGAGGGTATATGTATGTGTGTGTGTGTGTGTGTGCGAAGGGTTAAAACACTTTTATGCCTCATCAACGCAGTTTTACGCTCAATGCGCGCCGTCAACTTTTATTAATTGAGTTTTGTATGAAGTGACAAGGGGCAAAAGTGCCTGAATGGGTGTAAAAAAGAAAGCAGAGAGGGTCGTCTAGGAAAAGAACAAAGGGGACAACACATCAAAACCCCAATGTGAAACCAAATGATAAGGCAGAAATTGGGGCTCTAGGAAAAAGTCAAGGAAATGCAAACCAACTAATTTTATATGTAATAACATAACTAGATAAGAAAATGTGTGATATATTAATCAAAAAGGAAAGCTATAACCTTCCCTTCTAGCAGTGGCAAAGTGGCATTTGTAATATAGAGCCATCTATGGGCAGAATATGGAACTAAGACACAAATGTATAGGAACTATAATACAAAATTTTTTTTAATTCATTAAATAATGTTTCTATATTAACACTATTTTGTAGATTGGTTACTAATGACAAAAGAAAAATTATAATTTAACTAGATCAGAAAATTGTAAACAAGAAGGAAAGCTATAACCTCCCTCTCCTGCAGTGATATGTATAAAGCCATCTATTGGCAGAATCTAAAACTAAGACACCTACGAATATATCAACATTAACCAAAATTGCATTATAAATCGTAAAATAAGGTTTCAATATGAACAATTTTTGAAGGATCAATAGGTAATGGCAAAAAAAAGGTGATTTGTGGACTTCGAAATGGGCGTGTCAGTCTGCCTACATCAACCTAAGCTGCCTAAAATCTCTACAAACTGCTTGACTAATCCCACCTTTCTAGCTCTTGCAAGATCTCAGCATTCTCACGAACAAACGGACAGAGTAACAGCCATAGGGTAGCTTGTCTATTGATTCCTATCAAGAATAGATATACCTAATAGAGAAGAAAATGCTTACTTCTACCTCTTACCTACTTTTCAATGAGCACAATACACCATTTAACTAATAAAGAAAATATAACTTACAGCCAAAATAACATAAATATTTCTGATCAATTAAAATTGTTAAACCCACAAGATCGTGGCTATCAAAATCATTGCCAGCTGCTTGAGTTGAGTAAGCCCTTGGCTGGCTATAAATCAATCCAAGCCACTAAATCATTAGCCATAAATGGCCCCAGCCCCACATCATCAAGAAGTTACAATTGGCAGGGAATATATGTATATATTTTCTTTTTTTTCGAATATACTCGTATTTTCATGTGGTTAGGGCATAAAAACCTTAACACTTTCCTTGATTGGACCAGGCAATATCCATCCAGTATATCCAGGGTCATGTAACATATATATATATTATATAACTCGTATACTTCCCTTTTGCCGGAAGTGGACAGCCATAAAATATATATGTGGGCAAGAACAGCCGACGCAGCTGCAACAACAACCGCAGAAACTTTAACCATAACAAACTCCCTGGCGAGGACGACGACTGCTTATCAATTGCCCATGAAAGTATGCTACGAAACTTCAACCTCACTTGGGTTTATATACATGTAGGTGTATATGTATATATATATATATATGTAAGGGGGGTATTTGTGTGCGTTTGGAGATTTGCGATAGCGAGCTGAATTCATAAACAATATTCTACATGAATTGTTGCGCCCTTCCCCGCCCCTTTAACTTTCACCCCTCGCCTGCCCTCTGAATGGCCTTTGCCTTTGTTTTGGTTTTTCCCAAACTTGAGCTTCGGGTAGCTTCAATAACATGATTAACTTGATAGCGAGACGAATCCGGGAAAAGTCCTAAGAAAATCCAGGAAAACCCATGCCAAAGAAGTCTTACAGATGATTCTGTCTTTCATGTTTTTCTCGATTTATTAATAATATTTCTAATAACCTTCCTTTAATCGGAAAGAAAAACAAAGAAAATTGATTTGAAGATCGTAAGAAAAATTAATTTTTGCTTATGATTCTGCTAAGAGTAGCTGAATTTATACCCTAAAACTATCTATATATCACTTTGAGGCACCTTTGGTTGGAATTTCAAATCACTAAAAAATTTCTGTGGCTTTCCACCTCACCACCACCCCCTTTACTATAAGTTTAATATTTCTCTTTCTGCTGAGATTTCTTTCTTTTTTTGTTTTTGGGGTTTGCGCTTAGGAGAAAGGCATCTCTCTGGCGACTTTTTGCAGACCGCAGAGTTTTTTGGTTCCGCATTTTTTTAGTGTCTCCCCCTTGGGTGGGCAACCTGCGCTCGGGGGGGGGTAGCAGCTTCCGCCCAGACACCTCTGGTGGTCCCCTCTGTTCTCCTATTCCATATTTTTTTCCTGTTCCTTTCTCAGGGAGTAGCTTCTGCCCAGCTTCTCCTTCTGCCTCCTGCTTACCCCTGGCTATACAACCATTTTCCCTGCTTTCCATTTCACCCAGCCACCACCACCACCACCCTACAAACTCAACCCACTTTATGTAGCAGCACTAATGGCGCTTTATTATTGGCAAAGTTGCCTGGCCCCAGTTCCTAGGCATGTGGGATATGAAGAGTGGAGGGGTCCAAACGAGGGATATCTCGGAGGGGGGAAGGTGTAAACAACGGTAAGGGGAGGAGGAGAGTGGGAAGGGGGGATACGGCGGGAAGCAATGGATGCTTTTGGTTGAGCGGCAGCCAATTTATATGGAAATAGATGCGCGGCACATTTTCAATGCGGATTTTCCTATACAACCCCCCTCCCATCCCCATTCCCAACCCCTCCTTCATCCCTATGCGAACCTCAAAAACTCTCTAGAGAATCTCTGTAGGGGGGGAGGGGGAGGGGCTAAGGGAAGGCGTTTTTCTATGAAGAAAAAGGGAAATGTGGAGACAAAAATCGATGCCCCTGGGAATGAGTATAAAAATGAGAATCTCAATCGTTGCGCCCGACACTGAGACTGAAGATTACTTTACCCTGCATTCGTCCCCTACCCCTCCCCCTTCTTATATCACAAAATTTTACGGGGTTTCCTCTTTTTTTTTTTTTTTTTGTTCTTTTCTTTAGCGCCTATGACCCACCCAATTCAATCTACGCCCACATCTATTGTTTGGGGCCGCAACATATTCGAAGAACAAATTACGTGGCAAAAGGTCGTCGTCGTGTCGTGTCATGGGTCAAGCTCTTAAGCGGTAAAACGGTCAAATGTTCAACAAAGCCTATTCAATGGCAATGGCAAATTTCTAAAAATAGAAACAGAAAAGCTACGACGGCGGCAAACCTAGCAACCGAAAACGAATGAAGAGTCTTTTCGAGGTGATGAAGAAAATTCAATGACCATGTGAGAAGAAGGAAAGTCTGCCCTGCCTAAGTTTAAGTTTCTGTGGCTTCCAAAAGGTTTGGGATTTTAAATAATTTGATCAATATATATTAAAGATCTCATATTGACGATTTCTAGCAGTTAAAGTAAGCAAAAAGATCAAGATTTTTGTAAGGAGAATAAACATTACCAAAAGGCTGGTTTAGAAAGAGTACTGCTGGTGACTTTTCATCTTCCAGGAGCCTTCAGCACTATCTTCAGATGTTCTGTATGGGCAACCTATTAAGGCAGACCAAATAGGAACAGCAAATTCTAATACCAAATTGGTTTTAAATCAAATTAGCCTTGGCTAAGTAAAAAGTTAGTTCACTTTCAAAGCTTGAGCTGGTCAAGACTTTAAACCAAAATTCCAACAAAATTGTTAAAAATATTTGTAAAAATAGTAAAAAAACATAGGAGAATATAAAGAAAATACAAATTTGCTATTAAGTGACGTGATAACAGTTCTTCATTTTATAGAAGCCGCCAAATCAAACAGCCTTCTTATGATTTTCTTTAAAAACTGCATTCGGAAAAAGCGCAATGAGCACCCCAAAAGTATGCTGCATTATTGCAGTAATAATAACAGACCTCCCCGCAACCCTAGTTACTAACAAACTTTACACATTTTTGATCCCCCCCAGACATTGCCTTTGCATATAAAGTTTAATTTAAATTTGAATTAACCAGGAATAGCCCTAAACCGCTTGGCAAGCCAAGCATAAGAGCCTTTTAAGTAGCTTAACAAAGGAAAAAAAGTTGAGAAGAACTTAGAGCTAAGTGATAATAATCACTGAAATAGATTTCTTTTATAAGAAAATAGAGAAAATCCCCAATAAAATATGGTATAAGCCACTCACCATAATTCTTCATGAAATTCTTGTTGATTATTTCCGCTTTCAATTAACATTTCCATTTTCCATTTATGCATTTCTCATATATAGTCGTATCAATGCATATCAATTTGTTCCAAAATTTCATTTTCAGTTTGCCGTGAAATGTGAAAAAAATTTATCATTAGAATTTATAGGTAAATCAATATTTTATGGTTAGTCACCTTGATTTTCCATGTTATAGGGTTAATACAGGTTGGGGCTAATGTTGGTTAAATGCAATTATTAAAAATTGCATATGAAACCTTGAAGTTCTCTACATATTTCTGGGCATATATTCCTAGATTAGCTTTTTTTAATTTGAAAAGAAAATAATGCCACCTATTTCTATGCTAAATATCATAGGTTTGCGGCTTTTGGGTTGTTCTTGGTGAGTAATTAATTGACATAAGAACTGGAAAGTTGGGATAAAGCATGCAGCTCCTTGAGATGGCTGCACAAAAGTTAGAACTTTATACTGCCTATTGAATATTACTTAATTAAAGAACAAGCAAGCATCTTCAGAATCTCAATGCTTTATCACAACTTTCTAGGTCTTAACGCTCACGAGATGTCAGAACGTAATCAGACAAACCTACGGATAGACCTAAAGACGGACAGATGTGCAGACAGTAAGGCACACAGACGGACAGAAAATAAATATAATTAAACGCCACTCCCTTTATCTCTCTTTATATATGCCAAATATTTTAGGTTTATGGATCTTGACCATAGTCTTGATCAGGAATTAACAGATTTAAGAACTGAAAAGTTAAGATAAAGCATGCAGATCCTCGAGATGGCTGCGCAAAAGATGGAACTTTATACTGATTACTGCTTATTACGTAATAAATATCGCAAACATCTCTAGAATCCCAATGCTATATCTCTACTTTCTACGACTTATAGCTTACGAGATGTCAGAACGTAAACAGACAGACGAACTTATAGATGGACAGAAAGAAAGACAGACAGACGGACAGTAATGCACTCGAAATAAATAGCAATAGAAAAAAAATATTTTTAAATTCCACTTACATTATATCACCTTATCATTCGGGTATTGGTTAATTCTGGATCATCCCATTTCTATTTTCCATTAACATTTCACTTGGTTTTCCCTTTGGCAGAAAAATAAAGAAAAATTAAAAAAAAACATATATTAGTATTTATAAGTAAACAAATATTTTATGGTTACTCACCTTGATTTTTCATGTTATTCAAGGTTCCCATAGGGTTAATGCAGTTTAGGGTTAATGCAGGCTAAGTTGGAAAGAAAATAATACTTGGCAAAAGAATGCCACCTATTTCTAAGCCAAATATTATAGGTTTGCGGCTTTTGGCTTGGTTTTTACCAGGAATTAATAGACATAAGAACTGGAAAGTTGTGATAAAGCATGCAGCTCCTTGAGATGGTTGCGCAGGGGTTGGTACTTCTAGATGTATATTGCCTACTGCCTAATAAGTAAAGCAAGAGTTGGAACTTAATGCTATATACTCCCTACTTTATATTGCCTTAAAATTATCGCAAGCATCTCTAGAATCTAAACGCTTTATCATAACTTTCTAGATCTTTCTAGGCAAACAGACAGACAGACAGGAAATGAAATATATATATAAATGCCACTTACCTTACATCTCCATATCATTTGAGTATTGGTATTGCTTAGTTATGAATCAAAATATTTCCATTTTCCATTCACATTTCCTTTGCGTTTCACTTTGGCTGAAAAATAAAAAAAAATTTCAAAATCATTATTAGAATTGGTATAGAAATGCATATTTTAGCACCACTTAACTTAGTTTTCTTAATTACTTAAAAACTCTTTAAGAAAATTCAAAGCGCAATCCAGAAAAACCTTTTTATGTATTTTTTATTTTAACTTTTTTCAAAATCAAAAGCAATGCATACGTTAAGTAGCTCTGCAAATTCTTATGAATGAAAACTAGAATAACGGGAAGAAGCAAAGCTGAAACAGAACATAGCTGAAAAGAAGCAAAGCTAGAAGTGAGCAGAGCTAGAAAGCAGCAAAGCCGAAAAATGTTCAATACATGCGCGTTATGTAGGTGTGCAAATTCTTATGAATGAAAACTAGAATAACGGGCAGAAGCAAAGTTGGAAAGAAGCAAAGCTGGAAAGAAGCAAAGCTGATACGCAGCAAAGCCAAAAATTTCCGTTTCCAAATTTTTACGTTTCTCTGCTTCCTTCTTTCTATTTCGCTGTCTCCTTTATCGAGGCATTTAAATCATTAAAAGTTTCTCATTTTTTACGTTTCTCTTCCTTCTGCCTTCTTTTTTTCTGTCTCCTTTATCGAGGCATTTAAATCATTTAAACTAAGTTAATATTACATATATTTCAAATTTACGCATTAATTAAACAAACACTTCCCTTTTTTAAACATTTAAAAAAATAAAAGTTCATAAAATAAATTTAGAATTTAAGACCACTTTGCAAACACTGATGTTCTATATTACTCACTTTTCTTATTCTAATTAATTGTAGATAAAGCTTACCTTCTTTTTCATTGCCATTTGCACCTGGTAAATTTCCACTATGTAACGTAGGTATACATATTTTTTGGAAGCACTTAACACTTTTACACTTTCACACAATCTGCATATGCACATACATACATACATACATGTCTAATGCGCACACACATTTTCACTAGCCAAGCCGGGGCTCCAATGCATTTCGCATAAAAAATGCCAAAATTAATTATTAAAACTTTAAATATTCAATTAAAAACAGCTTTGAGATCACTTTTTATGTATTATTTAATTCATTCATGAATATTCATTGATGCGTAATTACGCACATGTATGTATGTATGTGTGCACATATATTTGCACTTTTCTAACGGAGCCCTAATTTTCACATAAAAAACTTCTAAACTCACTAAATGCTCAAAATTTATTGAACAAGACTCGAAACACATTACCACGATCACTTTATATGCACTTTTTTAACTATTTTTAATTACTTTAAAAATTTTTCTAACACTTTTTAGAAGCAGCAGCAAATTTGCTTGTGGATCAGTCGAGCACCTGCTAAAGACTGAAATCTGTGACACTGCAAATTAGAGAGAGAACCTTGAGCTGCACCTGAGAGAGCGAGCGCTTGCACAGATCTTGGCTTTGCCTCTCCTCTCCCAATTCGGTGCTCTCAAATTAGTCAAAGCATTTAAGGTTTTTGAAAAACAAATTAATCTTAGAAAATACATAATTGCATAGAAAAGAAAATGCTGTATAATATAATAAAGTTAAGGAAAAGCAATACGGTTATATCTGTTTAATATAAATACCAAATTAATATATTTCAAATAATAATATTAGAAGGGTACAGAATGCAGTAGTGGAGTGCCAACAACTTAAATGCCGAAACCAAAACATCTAATTGGAGTTAGGGAAAGGGTATACTAGAGATAATAGATGTTTATATCGATTCGACATTTGTATACCCTAAAATAAAATCAAATTACCAAGTGTACGTGCGTAGATTGCCCCGCCACCTTGAATCCTTGGTGCTCCTGCTACAACTTGCTATCCTTAAACCTAGCAAATTGGTTTTTCCTCTTCGACCAGCAACAAATTGCCAAGGCAGCACATTTTCTACTTTCACTTACTAAGAACTCCTTGCCCCTCACCGCCGGTCCCATGGGTTTCTATTGATCAAATCAATTACGCAATCATATGCCAAGCCAGCGACACGCCTTGCCAAAACCGAAATATCGTATCCCATCGGGGGGATACTCAATACCAATTTACTTGCCACCATTCTCTGACACTTGCCACCCGACTTTCAATCAAATCAACCGCGCCAACAATTACCCACACACAGGCCACGCCCACACCTCGTCGACAGCTTAAAATGCCGCCCCCAATGAACGCAGTTAGCTCGCAATTCCTCTTTTTTCTTATCCTCGCTCTTTCGTCAGCGAGAGTATTTACCTGCATTCGATCGCTAATGCTAATGCAGATGCTAGAAAGGGATAGGTATATTAGATAAAGCTTACAGTTAAATTTGGTTATTCTTTTCTGAATTCTTGTACAGTGGGTATAATAGGTTATCATATGATATAGGTAGCACAGTGGGGCTTTTAAGTATGTGGTCTAGCAAAATATTAATATTAACATAAATATATCTGTGGTATAAAATATTCATTCAAATTGAAATAGGACAAAGATTTAATTATCTAATTTTTATAATTATTAATACCAATTAATATAAATTGTTTTTAAAATCAAAAGTAGATTCCACACATAACGGTTTTAATTGCTCTTCCATTCCCGGCCTCACTACCTGAAGACAAGAGAGCGTGGAATTTCCGTTCACTCAATTTTCGTCAAATTTTTGGCGTTGTTTTTGTGTTTTTTTTTTGTAGAGATAAAAGTTGGTTGAATTTAAGGATAGGTGGGTAAAGGGGGATAGGTGGTGAATAGAGGATGGTGGGAGAATGAAGAATGGTAGGATGGAAAAGTACCCAGGGGCCAAACTGGCGTGGGGTGCGAACATTTTAAATGAATTTTACGCTTGATTTTGGTTTCAATTTCGATTCCATGAGCAGTCGCCGAGCTCGACTCAGGTGCATTTGCCAGGGGGGGAAGGGGGAACTGGAGATTTTTAGAGAGCAAGCAAAAGAGCATGAGCTAGTAAGTACGAGAGAGATGAATGGTTAAAGGGGAGACGAGGAGATGAGGAATTCAATGGGCCAACGGTAAAGTTGCAGCAAATAAAAGTTGCAAGTGTTTGCCAGCAGGAACAGGAAGGCAGTATCCATGGAAGCTGGATGGCAAAGTCAGGTAGTCAGGAACTAAATCTGTGACAAGGACATGGAGCCCAGAAGGATGAGGAGGCGGAGGTGCAGGAGGAGATCTGAGAACTGACTCGCTCGGTTGGAGGCAAGTTTAAATTGAGTGACATTTTGCCGCAATTGACTGTGCCGAAAGTTTTGTGACTGCCCCTCCCCCACACCACCCCACCACGACCCACGTCGCATTTCGAATTTCCCCCGCGATTGTTGGACAAACCTGGACTGGGACCATCCATCATGGCCACAATTTGTAAGGAGGATTGGATGGTGAAGATAAGGAATGGAATGGAATGGAAACCCTGTTGCATGCCCAACCTGTCACACGACCAAATGTTGCACATTATGTCAGATGTGTGTGAAGGGAGAGTAATGCATTGGGGAGGGGCTGTGCCTTAGCTTTCCCCTAAACTAGATATCAATTACATACACCGACCCCCCGGCAAAAGTTCTATTGAAACAAGCACAAAACCCCATTTGGACTCTGAAGTTAGTCAGGTAATTTAGTAAAGCACGATTAAATTAAATAATACAAAATATATATTGTACATTGCAGCAGATTGAAAGTTTTGAACTTTGAACTTTCCAGCGGGTTGAGAGCATCTTCTTCAAGTAATAACAATTCAAAATGTTCTTGGAAGTCAATTTCGCATTACTTTGGTGTTACTTTATTGTTCTGTTGGTAAGTTTGTTATATGAACTGTGTTTTTTGTTTAAAGTTTAGTATATATTTTATTTATTTTCAGGTTGGAGAAGCTGTGCTACGTTATAGAACGAGTAAGTAAGATTAATACAAGTTAATTAATATATATTAAACTAAGAAACAGTTTGATCCTTGTAGGGCTATCAGGATATTTCGTGGCCAAATTCAAGAGTTCATCTTCCAGATATTCATTTATTTGTTTAACAAATTAAGCTTAGCCAACCTAACGAAAACCTGTAACTATTCTACAGCCTTTAAGATCATATATTTTCCGATATTTAAGAACTTTGTAGACAACTTTTTGCTTTTCCAAGACTTTCCCATCAATGCCATACGCACTTTTTGGGCTTTCCACCTCCTTGACCTCCAACTGCTGGTTTCTGATTTGCTTTCCCTTGTCCGTTAGTCCATACATATGTCCATTTTTTCGATGTCCATATTCGCGTTTTTGTCCATGGCGCGGCTTGCACTTTTGCTGCTCTATTTCCTCTTGGATTTTCTTCGTTTTTCACATAGTCACCAGCAATTATTGATTGGTTTTTTTTTGTTCAGAGGTGGTCTTAGAGGGGGTTTTCTTGGGTCCAGTTTTTGGTTTTGGTTCAGTACTATTTGGTTTGGTTTGGTTTAGTTGGGTTCGCATTGGTTTCGATTCGGTTTCCTTGGCTGTCCTTGACTTTTGCCTGGCTCGCACTTTGCGAACACTTTTTGGCAGCCTCATTGCCATCGACCCCCCGCTTTTCCCGGCTTTTCTTCGCTTTTTTCCCCTACTTATTTTTACCCGCCTTGTTATTGTTGGCTGACCAAAGTTGTGTGAGAGTTTGAAAATAGTTTGCTTTCTTTTTCCTTTTCTTTTTTTATACGTTTTTTGGGATATTTTTTGTTGTATTTTTTGCTATACTTTTTTTTTTTTTTTTTTGTTGCACGTTTTGGCCGAGTGACTTCTCTTTGTGTATTTGTTTTGGGAAGGGGAAAGTAGAAGGTGGGGCATAGTCAGCTTTAAGGCAATTTTTCGGCTTTTGTTTTGCCTGCAGTAAACATTTTTTATGTGTTGTTGTTTTTGTTGATTGTTTGAGGGACGAAACCGCCTTTAAACGGTGGCGGCCCCCAGGCAGGTGGCGGGGGCGTTTGCCTTTTGTCTATTTTCGAAACTCTAGCTGAACTGTAAAAGAACACAGCAATTTCTTTGGCCAAGTTCAACCAAGAAAACTAAAAATGCCAGTCGTACACAGTCTGTGGCCAAAGTCAATGCCTACCCCCTACTGGCGGGGGGGGGAGGCAAAAACTAAAACATAAACAAGTACAGCTTCTTGTTTTAATTGCCCATACAATAAACACTATGGCCCATGGCTTTTCCCTTTGTTTTTTATGGCGAAACAAAGTACTTTGATCATTTTCTTTATGACTCAATGGGCTTTTTTATTACCAAGTTGGTTTACATGTTTCTATTTTTCTGTATTGCCAAAAGAAGCAATTGAAAATTTTCATTTATTTCAGTTATTTGCGTTAGAAATAGGGTCATATGATGAGGGTCATGGTCAAATAGGGATATTGTGAAGTTTTTATATAATTAAATTACTTAAAATTACAATAATTATCTATCTCCAAGACCTATTTGCCACATAAGGCACTACTTCCTATAGCTAAGATCAGAATATCATCTTTAATAAACAGTATTTATTGCCATGCAGATACTTTTTTCACCAGCACTGTGCCTTTTACACTTTGTGAGCTTCTGACTTGCAACTTTTTGGCCATTTTGTTGCCCCGCTCCCCGCGTTTTTCCCTCTTTTTTTTTGGCTTTTTTTTTGTTGGCTGTTTTGGTGTTTTATATTCTCAAAGACATATGCCACTGCTGCAGGACTGGTAGATAAATTTTTTCTTTGCCTTTGCTATGCGTTCTTTTTATTTGCAATTTTTTCTCCTCTTTTTTTCTGCGCAAAGAAATGGTTATGTGAGTGTGAGTGCGGTAACTTTATGAATACATATATATATATATATATATATATATAGACGTACATTTATGCATGGTTCTGCCCTTTCGCATTTCGTATTAAAAATTTAGAAAAAAAAAAAAACGAAATAAAAATAAAGCAGAGAACTAAAAATGAAAAGTTTTTGGCAAAAGTTGCCTCGGGTCACACGTGTGCCCTTTTGACCCCCTACCAAACTTGCTGTTGCCTTTATTATTATTTATTTCATTATATATATTTGCTCATTTTGTGTGTGTGTGTGTGTGTTTGCGAGATTTTGTTCTTTCCCTCTGTTTTGCTTTCTTTTTTTGCTAATTATTAAGCTCATTTCAGAGGCTTTCTATATGCACACGTGTATGCGTGTGTGTGTGTGGGATTGCCCTGAAAAGTATGCCATGTAACTGGGAGACGGCTGTCTCATAAATCTGCCTGCGCATGTGGACAAATGTCCAAACAATACGCACAAAACAAATTCATTTACCACCCAAATTGGGCGGCGAGACGATAACGGGGGCGTGGCCATCCCGCAGGCATCATTTGTATTGCATAATTACTTATTTACACACACAGCGAAACAAGAATTAATACAATCGAAGTAGGAGGCGTTCCTGTAATCGAATTTAAGGGAAATTTAAGTCTCAGGGAAAGCTTTAAATGTGGGCTTTTGATTTAAAAACAAGAGAAGATACAGAAGAAACATAAATAATTCTATATATTTCATTTTGAAGGAAAAACCAAGAAAATTGTAATAACTTCAAAATTTCTGTTTCTGTTTAAAATTTGTCCTTTAGTTCCGTTCATTCGTAGTTCCGTTCTTTCGCAGTTAAAGAAGCGAGATGGAGTAAGCAGGGCACCAGTTGCCGTTAACGAGAGCGAGTAGGATGACTCTCTAGTCTGGGCAAGGCTTACAGGATCTAGAGGGGTTAGGGGTTAGAGCAAGACGACAGCCTCAAGTTAATTGCTTAATAGTCGAGACATCAATAAATCAAAGAAAAATGCGCGTAAGCATAAAGCAAAAAGCAGCGACGACAACAAAGAGAAATGGCTGACTGTGGGCGGTTTGAAGGCAGTGGCATGGTGATGGTATATGGCAGGGGGGTGGTGAGGTGTTTTGCGGCTGCCTGCGCAAATGCAAACAGACTGATTGATGGCGGCAAGTGATTTATTTATGTTAATGCGAAGGATTGGGGAGGGCGAGATCCAGCGACAGGGCATCAATGTAAACGAGTGCTGACAGGACTCGCCAAGGAGGAGAAATAGCTAGAAAAATATCAATTTAATAGATCGTTGTTGCATTTTTAGTATTATTTGGGATATCAATCATAAGAAAGATATTTCTTTTGAATTTATTAGTAATTTATCGATAAGCCAAATACCAGTACAAAGTCCTTGTAAATGTAAGCAATGGGAATGTAGAATGTAGGATAATGTAGGATAGTTTCTTCCTCTTTTCTGGTGAAATAAATACAATTTAAAGATAGGATTTGGTGATCTCAAAATATTATTCAATATCCTACAAAATTCCAATCTGAAACATAATTTCCTAGTACGATAAGATCGATAAGAATAAATCTTTAACGAAAACAAAGCCAAACTGTCAGCTCTCCTAGATAGAAAGAGTGGGTACCAAAGCGAGGCTTATCGTTGCGTAGAACTCCCGCACCCCCTTCCAAAATCCAGGACCCACTACCATGCCCATTCCCATTCCGCGGGCACTTTGGTATTTTCACCTGCGACATTTGTCGCTGTACGTGTTCCGAGCGACGATTAATCAACTGCGTGGGCGCCGGCGGGAAAGTGAGATGAACTCTGGCACTTCGGCGATAACAAAAGCACACGCACGATTCCGATGACGATGTTTCGCTTATTCAAAAAAAAAAAAAAAATATATATATATATGAGTTTTCGCTGTTTCTAACGGAGCACGTTCAAAATAACAATCTGTATTCGCTATATCTGCACAGGTTCTTAAATAGCCCTTAGAAACAAAAAGTTTTTAAATGTTTAATGAGAGTAATGTTTAGATAAAGAAGATTTTTTCTAAAACTATTTTATGAATATTTCTTTTACCCAGCCATAGGCTTGCATATTGATTAGAAAAAATGAATATAAAATGAATATCTGAAATTGTTAATCGGAAAAGAGCTGGATGAAAATGCTGATGAAATGATGAGTTTGAGGGGACAGCAGCCAGGCGACAAGAAAGACATCAAATGAATTTTAATACGCGCCAGGGGAGCCGTCAATAATTAATTGGACAAATGGCCAGCGGCGAGGCCGAAGTTTTTGGGTATCTCTTGTCTTGTTCTTTTATTGGCGGCTCTTCAATAATTGATTATTGCGAAATGGACTGCGGAAATGGTGAAAGTTCATTCAATAATAATTCCGTTTCGCCAGCGACAACTTTGTCGTGTTGCTGGCGCCTCTTTGACTGCCCTGAAAAAATCGCTGCAAAAAAAAAAAAAAAATGAAATGAGAGAAAGGAGGAGGAAGGCCCATGGAATGAGCATGAATAAACATCAATAGGAATTTTATTGTGAAAATATTTGTCGCTGCCGGTGCGTTGGGTCAGGAACAACAAAAACAGTTAGAAAAATTATACACCAGAAAAAAAAAGATGCAAAAACATAAAAATAAATTAAAATTTGCAAAATACATTTTTTATACATTTTTACTTACATATTTGTAAAATGTACATAGTTTTTACATATCATGTAAAAAATCTTAAATCATCATTATAATTATAATATTCTTAAAGTTTTCCTTTCAGTGTACATCTTCTATCCTGGCAATGACCGCAAACAGACAGAAAAATAGCAAAAAGGGAGGCGAAATTATAGAGTAAACGAAAGTCATGGGAATTTATTGCTGTTCTGTGAGCAAACAAAAAAGAAAGAAATATCGCACAAACAGTTCACTTTAATAGCTTACACTAGTAAATAATTCCCATGGTAATATTTGTATACATATGTATGTGTTTAGCCTACATATGTAAATACATATATGTTATATGTAAATATTTCCTTTACTTTTCTCATAACATTAAATAAAGAAATGTGTGTGTTTATATAATTTAATTTAATCTTTATGGACCGATTTCTCAATGTCAAATTAAGGTTCTAGTTTGTTAACTGTCAAAGAAGGTTAAACACATGTTGAAAAGTACATATGGTTTCTTAATTTGATAATATATGTTTTTTCTGGCCGTAATTAAGATGATATTGAGAAAGTAAACATTTACAAAACATCAATTAAACTTATTTTCATTGTTCTTACAAAGTAATTTTTGAAAAAGCACAAAAAGGCAAATAAAAATCCCTTATTACAAATTTTCTCTATAAATAGAAAATAACACAAAATTAATTTCTACAAACCGATTTTGTTGGTTTTTTGTTTTTCTCTTTTGCTTTTTTTGCCTTTCAGCTTGACCTTTTTTTTGTGGCGACGCGTGAACGATGACGTCGACGGTCGCCGCCAACAGTAGGCAATAAAATTGATGTCACGTTTTTATGACGCCGTTGATGAGTCGTTATCTTTGATTTCAGCACGCAGGCTCGGTCTCCATTTCCGTCTCCTATCTACACTCTCCACCATTATCCATCTCTCCACGCTTGTTTTGTGTCCACGAGACGCAAGTTTTACAAAACCGCATCCCTCTTTCTTACACACAAACACAGAAACAAACAGCAGGACACGCACACCCACGCAGACATCGACAATTGCGTCAGGTGGTCGCGGTCGTGCGGTCATTATTCTTCTCCTTTTCCTCTGCTTGGCTTTTGTTTTTGTGTTGCTTTTTGTGTTTTTAATTTACGCCCAGTTCAATTTGCGCTTTTTGTTTTATCTCCCGCTCATAATTTATTGTTTTTTTTTTTTTTTGTGTGTCCTTTCTCTTCGTTTCGCTGGCATTTGCAAATTGAAAACAAGGAGTAAAGGTGCAGTCTTCCTTTCGACCAAGGAGTACCCTAAGAAGTATACTATGATCTAATAATCTATATATACCAGGATATTAAGCAGAAATATAGAGTAATATGGTTTTAAGATCACTGGATTGGTGTCTAAGACTATTCTGAAGTATATGTTTAGTAAGAAAATCCCATGAAATCATGAATCTTTCTTAAACATCAATATACCCTTTGTACTCTGTGAGTAATCGGTATTCCAGATGCGCGACCCTTTGTTGTTGTCCAACAACAGCAACAATAGCTGCCTCTTTTTGGCAACTGTTTCTTACCGTTGTCTTTGCTGGCACGCTTTACGAGCACTGCAAAAGCAACAGCAGAACGGAGCAAGTTGAAGAGAGAGTTTTAATTCCTTACCGTTACCTGTCTATCCTGGCTTATTTTTTTGGTACTATATAGTATTAAATCTAAAAATATATTGGAAATATTGATATAATGATAATAAAATAATGGAAATCAAAAAATAACCTCAGATCTAATCAAGTCATCTGTCGTTATCCTTATTTTTCCACTAATTTGTTTATAACGTAAACAAATTCCAGTTAAAAATGTTCTACTGTACTTGAAATGTCCTGTGGTTCGTGTTATGAAACCCTGCTATTATCGCATGCCTAATGCAAATTGCAATTAATTCCAGAAATGTAAATTCAAAACGAACCATGTGCATGGCATAGGTTATAGCCAACATACAGATGTACATATTAAGTAATTTAATCACAATTATTTGCAATGACTGGGTTTTAAGTGACAACTGTCCTGCTATTACTATTCATAAATGCAAATTGCTTAAATGCTACCAATGGACAGTGGGCTTTTATTTCAGGTGTTTTTTATATCATCATGAGGAAAAAAACAAAGCAGTCATTCATGCATTCAGTGCATTCGCTAAATTTAACTCAATTAATTTGGATTGCTATATGTAAGTACAGATAAAAACAATACATAAAAAACACATTGTTATTTACATTTTTTGCACCTTTCTATATGTGAACAACAACAGAAAGACACGAATCATGTAATTAGATATTATATTAGATTGAAATACGAAATGTGTGGCTGGAAATATGTAAATTTAATATACGTTGCATGATTTAGTTGCAATTTAATTAAAGGCTCTTTGTTTCCTTTCGTTTCCATGCTTGTTTTGTTAAACATTTAATTGGTTGTTATTAAAGATGTAAAAAATAAAAAAAGAAATAACCATATATAGTGTCGATTTCAGGGGCATAAGATGAGGGGCACGCAATGGCCACGTTCGTCACGTGCATAGCCCCTTGCACAGTGACAGCCCGTTAGTGATTTCCAGCATCGTTGGGAAAACTCCTGGCAAAAGGATTCGCAACGGCAGATTGGATTACTCATTCGGCACTCGTAGGCTCCACATTTTCCGGATCCGTCCAATGCTCCCCTTGTAAATGCCACCATAAAATGGAGAAGTAAGAAGACTGCAGGCCACTTGATTTGTTTTAGCATTATGACCGATTTCTGATTAAGCTACATATCTATTTATAGTAATAAAATTAAAACAGATGTCAGGTGTTTAAGCTGAACCGCAATTTTGAATTCAAATTGGGCGCGCATTGCAGCCTTGTAGCACGTTTTAGTATTTTTATGGACACACTGGCGCGATCGTCAGTGGAAAAACTATCGCAAAAAGAAAATTTAAAAACTAAGGGTATTCCTAATTTAAAATAAAACCTATATAAATGATTATATTTTGAGTATTATATTTTAATTGTGTTTAAAATATATAAATATAATGTAAGACTGTAAAGGAATAATTATAAAAGAAATTTTTCGGTATATAAATTCACTTTCGGTAAAATTATTTTACATAAACGCGGTCACACTATCAAGATCGCAATTTGAAAGACGCTTGGCTTGCCAAACAAACGGTTAAAGTAAATGCAAAACGATTTAAGAATATATTTCATCAATTTATATTTAAATGGAGGGCGGCAAATTGAGCGCCGTGCGAATTGCAGTTCGTGAAGCGCCGTACCGTCAGTTTTTGGGGCGTCGAGAACCGAGTGTTGTTGAATTTCCGCCATGGAGCGATGGCAAGGTAAACTATAATGTTTTAACTGTAAAGGGCTGCCATGATCACCCTTCCATTTCTCTGATTTTACAGTCCTTAATGGTGGATCAGAATGAATTTCTCTTCGATTACGCCTTTTCGTCGAACACCAGCCAGGATGAGATGTACCAGACCTTGATCCAGCCGCTGGTAGAGAAGGTCCTCGATGGATTCCAGTGCACAGCATTGGCCTACGGACAAACTGGAACGGGAAAGAGCTATTCCATGGGAATGGCACCACCCGATAAGGTGGGTCTATCTTAAAAGAAATACTATTTTGACGAAAAATCGTTCTAATTACCAGAAAACCAAACCAAACCTTAATATTTCCGTTAATCCCCTACAAATCCAGAAACCCGAGCATGCTGGTGTTCTGCCCCGCTGCCTGGGCGACATCTTAGATCGCGTGATGGCCAAGCAGGAGAACCACATGGAACCCACCCAGGTGTTTGCCTCCTTTATCGAGATCTATAATGAGAAGGCCTACGATCTCTTGGGCTCCACGCCACATATGCCCATGATGGCTTCGCGTTGTCACAGATGCACATGCCTACCATTGGGCAGTCAGGTAGATTTGCAGTATCTATTGGAATTGGGAACACGGAATCGTCGCGTTCGTCCAACGAACATGAATTCTAGCAGTTCCAGATCACATGCCATAGTAACAATTCATGTTAAGAGTAAAACCCATCATTCAAGGATGAATATAGTAGACCTGGCTGGCTCAGAGGGCATAAGGCGTACCGGGCATGAGGGTGTGGCCAGACAGGAGGGTGTCAACATCAATCTGGGTCTGCTGAGCATCAATAAGGTGGTGATGTCCATGGCAGCGGGTCACACAGTGATTCCCTACCGCGACAGTGTACTTACTACAGTCTTACAGGGTAAGTGGATTTGCTTTTAAGCATCTTATTTCAAAGTTGCAATGTATTTAATGATAAATATTGTTATAATTGGGTTGGCTTAGATACTTAAACTTCCTTCCTTCATTCTTTTCAGAATCGCTCACCGCGCAGTCATATCTAACCTTCCTCGCCTGCATCAGTCCCCATCGATGTGATCTCACCGAAACTTTGTCCACTCTACGCTTTGGGACCAGTGCCAAGAAACTCCGCCTGAATCCGATGCAAGTGGCACGGCAAAAGGTGAGCTTTCCTGCTTTTCTCTAGATGTAGTCAAAGTCTACACAGTCGAGGATCACCTCTCGCATTCGTTGTTTGAAAGTCGCTTCATTGCCTGCACCTAAGAATCCAGCACCTTGAAGATCCGTGGTGGCTCCAGCTTCAATTCGCTCGCTAATGGCTTGAAGATCGGGCACATCCGAACCCTGCATTGTCACAATTGGTAGAACCATCATGGCAAGAAGCAAGCCCACAGCGGCTTTAGTGGCCACTTGCACATCGAATGCTGGTCGAGGAAATAGTTCCTCCAACTTCTCGTTCAATCTATGGGAAAGATAGTTTGTAAATCTACAATCATAGATGGAGGAATTGGTTACTCCTACCTGTTAAGCTGCAGTCCCAATTCTTCATAGTAATCCTCTAGCATATTTTTAAGATGCTGCTGTCTGAATTCTCTCGAGGTGCATGTAAAGAGGAAATAGGCCAAATCGGTGACTGGAGATGCATATCGCATTAGTTGCCAATCGATCAAGCGAACGTCCTCTAACTCTCCTTGGTCCCCGATCTTGTAAAGGATGTTATTATTCCAGCAATCGCCGTGACAGATGACAGCGAAGGGTTCACAATTGGATCCGCTGACCAAAGGCAGCAGCAGCTCAAAGTATGTTCCTTTGGCGAAATACGCCTCCAGACGAACTCTGTAGGGATCATCTTCTGGTGACAGCAGTGACGAAAGGGCACTACCTTTGAGATTTTCAAAGTAAACACCCAATGCATGATCCTCGCGTCGTTGCTCGAAAATGTCCACCAGCTGCTGTAGTTTCTCCATTCTCTCAGGAAGTTGATGCTTTGCAGCCAGAGATGTAGCATGTAACTTGGCATAGGTGCATATTACCCGACGCACATGATCGACGGATAACTCCTGGAAACGATCGTGCAGGGTGAACCCAGCACAGGAAAGATCCTCCAGCACAATACACTCGTTGGGCTCATCCTGGCGTGTTCCATGACAAAGGGCATGCTGTCGAAAACGATCCTCTTCGGCGATCTGCCATTTCCCCTGTATCATGTTGACCAAAGGCAGGAACACCTCGTATGCTACCGTTTCCCGGAGGAAGCATGGACGTGCAAAGAATTGCTTGCGACGCACGCGATTTTGAGGCGGTAACTTAACCACCAGGCTGCGATTCGATTCGGAAGCCACTTGAAGACGCCAAACCACACCCAAATAATTGTCACCCTTGGCACTGGCTCGTTTTAGACGAAGCTCAGGATTGGCTCCTAGTTCCGGCCACAGTTGACTGACAAGATTGCGGAGGAACTGTGTTACCTGCTCGTTGGGTAGATCCTCTTCTGGTTTTGATGCGTCCTCTTCTTGTTCTTCTGAATTATCGCGTTGTTGCTCTATCCTGTCAGGGTTTTCCTTATTCTCCTCCTGACTCAGTTCATTTTGAGTTTCCGCATTTGGGTCTGAAAATGTGACTGTGGCGCAATCTTGCTGATCGCCTACTAAATCTGCATCTATAGATTCCGCTTCTAGATCTTCAAGATTCTCTGTGAGCTGCTCCTTGTTTTCTGAGGTTTCTGTTAGATTTTCGTTCACTTTTGAGAAGTCATCATTCTGTGGAACATCTAACGTTGCCTCCTCGTCCAGATTTGATGGCAATTGTTCCTCTTCCTGCGTTTTCTCTTTCAGTTTATCTTTGGAATGTTCTTCAGGCTGATCTGCCAATTTAGAAATATTTTCTAGGATCTCTGACTCCTCTTTTACGATATCCTCCTCAGCCACAGTCTCGTCGTCTAGATTTTCTTGAATTTTCCGATCGTCTTTTTCAAATTGCTGCACTTCAGCAGTTTCCCCTTCACTTTCCTTCTTATCCAACCCTGAATCCTGATCTTCCTTCTCTGGATCACCTATGATTTCTTCTACTTTCTTTAAGACATTCTCCTCTGTTGGTTCTTCATCGATTTCTGGTACCAGCACCCTCTGTTCAACTTCCAGAATTTGTTCTATAAGTTCCTCTTGAAGCTCCATTTGATCTGGTACTTCTTCTATGACTTTCTGCCTCTGTTGATCTTCCTGCTCCTCCGCCGGCTGCTTCTCGTTGGACTGTTCCATTGCACACTGCAACGGCGACCCGAGTGTGACCCGTTTATATAGAGATCGAAAGGCAACCGCATTGACCGCAAATCGAATGATGCACTTACTCAAGTTTCATTATTCTATCTCGCTCTGATTGCAGCAATCACAGGCCGCACGGACACCACACGTCTTCCGCCGAGTGCTGAGCAGCTCAACGGCTATCAAACGCCCAGCCGCCAGTCAGAACAGCACACTTGTTTCGCACATTCAGAAATCCGAATTAGCAAAACCTCTGACCAATGTGCTCCATCGTACTCGCTCCGAATTGGGCATGACTCCCAAAGCCAAGAAAAGGTAAGAGAAGGCTTTTAATTTCTTAGGAAATTGTTGTTAATTATTATTATTTATAGGGCTCGCGAACTATTGGAGATGGAGGAGACGATGCTGGAACCATCGCCCATCAAGAGCAATTCCCATAGTAGCCTCAGTCTAGTGGGTTTCCAGGGTGATATCGAAAAGGATAGACAACTAATGCCACCACCTAGTATGGGTACTGGACAATCCAACAGCCTGCACTCTACAGTCATGAGCATTCCCGAAGAGAATGAACTGGAACAGTCGGCTGGGATTCAACAGAAGGCCATCTCCAGTACAGTACGCTGCCAACTGTTCAACACCAATGTCAGTCCCATTAGTTTGCAAACATTTAGCATACAAAAAGAAATTAGCGGGATCCAACCAATGGAAGAGACTTTACAGCCTTCTCCAATAGAACCACAAATCATCCGCCGCTCCATGCGAATAGCGAATATGCAAAGATCGATAAACTATGGGTCCATAACCAAAGTAAATGGAACAAGGCAAAGCACTCGTCTAAAGGAAATACGGGAAAATTCTTCTGCCGTGGTCGTAAAAAAGGAGAAGATCAACCAGCTTAAGGATTTGATTTCACGAATTGAAGCTCCTCAAGACGGAAGTCGTCCGGGGAAAAGAAATCCTCCAGTCAAGGATTGGATGAATAATAATCATAAATTCTTCCTTGACTTGCTTAACAATCCCAGCGTTAAAGAACTGCAAAAAATCCCCATGATTGGGCCAAAGAAAGCCCTAGCTTTAGCCATCCACAGGTAAGTTTGGAAATGGATCGTATTTAGTTTCCTTTTTAACCAATTATTTTAAACTATATCTTTCAGATCCCGACTTGGTTGTTTCAAAAATCTCAAACAGGTAAAAGATCTACCAATTTGGCCCGGTAAGAGCTGGGAAAAATTTGCCGAAGTCAACTGTCTGGATATTTGATTATTAACTTTATTTAATGTAAGAAACAAAGAGGAGCAGGATATCCTAAAGCAACTGGACTAGAATAACATAGGGAACTATAATAGGATTTATATTTTTGTAATATTCATTTTAATGTGTGTATTGTTTTTTTTTATTGACCTTTTTTTTAAATTATTAATGTAAACTAATTTAGTTTTTTAATAAGCTATATGTGAACCAATGCCCAAAATATATATTTCTTAACGGAAAATTGTAATTCTTCGGTCTATAAAAAGCTTTAAAGGTTCTGGCTTTTCTAATCTAATACATTTTTGCTTTATTTTAAACCATTCTCGAGTGCTACCAAGTCCTCGATAGTATAGTGGTTAGTATCCCCGCCTGTCACGCGGGAGACCGGGGTTCAATTCCCCGTCGGGGAGAATTTAAGGATTCTTTTTTGTCATAGATTTTTTTTATACTTTTCTATATTACATTATTTACTATTCCCCCTGAAACGTTTATTCTAATTATGATTTTCAACTCTATTTGGAATTCCAATTTATCGAATTTTGAACGAATTGACCGTTTGAAATTACTGTACAAGTGCAGTCGATAAGACTTCAAGTTATCGCTAACGAACAGTCGCGTCCGGTTGGACATATACAAAATGTAATCATAATTAATGCTTAACTAAGCATTAAACTTTAAATTGCCAGAACTAATTATTTACTAAAAGATTTATTTATTATAAACAAATTCCGCAAACTAAAACCCTCACAAAATTATAAATAAATTTAAAATCGCTACGCGCCCAAGTTTTTGGTATTTTAAAGTGGTATTTTTGGCGTGGTTCGGATAGCATTTGAAGGTATTTCACCATCTGGCCACACTGTCGAGTCGCGTAGTTTGGTTTGGAAGTGTTTTTTTTTCTGTGGCTCGCTCCGTTGTTTTCAGGTGCTCCGCGTTTTTATGGCCCGCTCTTAATCTTATCGCAAATCAAACCGCGGGCAATGAGAATTGTAATTGCATATTTTGGCTAAACGGTAACGGTTTTTGCAAAGTGATCTAATTTTTGTGAGATCTAACATATTAAAGACCGAAATCCGTTTCGGAAATAACGAAATCGAATTGCAGAAAAGTTTTTTCGAGTTGTTTGAGGTGAAATATGCCTGTAAAGACAGTTAATCGTCAGCAAAGCCAAACGCCCGCCCAGCAATTGCAAATGCAGCAGCAGCGGGACGTTGAAAATGGCCTTTATCCAACGATTCCTCCCGAGCGTCGATCGCCACCATCCCGTCCACAAACGCTGCGACAGGATACCATCGATATGGAGGAAATACCACTGAATAGGACTCAAGCCGTGGAGCCTGAGGATCGCCGAAAAATGCATGAGATCTTCGACAAGGTGAGTTTATATGTTAAGTTTTAACATAAACTAGGAAAGTTAAGGATAGTTACATTGAAAAAATAGATGGCTTATCTAAATTAACAGGCATTATCTGTTAGAACTTGTTAAGTTGCCACAAGAGTAGGAATAAAACTCAAGTTACATCAATGAAATATACAGTTAATCCAAAGAACTAATATTAATAGCAGTTTTAAATCTTAAAACTTATGAAATTCTACCAATGTTATGGTTAAACTTCAACTAATTCTATAGAAATCAATAATTAATCCATGGAAACCACAGCCGGCAGTTGGGTTAAGACAAAGACCTTGTGAAATTGCATCAACAGTTGGGTTAATGTTAATGTTTCTTGGGAAATTAAAGAAAAACAGAAAAAGAACCGTAATTAAAATACTCAGCCGGCACTTACATGCCACTCACACACACTTCGCACATATGCATGTGAATGGAGTTTGTTGTTTATAGTTTTAGCCTCTTATAGCTGTCTTCTTCTCGCCCTTGGTGAAAGTTGAGTTTGATGAATCATCTTAGCATCGATCCGCTAGTGTGGAGCTCTTCGCACTCCCCTTAAAAAAAAAAAACCCCACCTTTAACCCATCAATGAACACACGGTGAAAAATGAGACATCGTTTGTAAAAATGATATATTTTCTTGATATATTCATAAAATCAAATGGGAAACATGAAAATGCTATACATTGAAGATGAAAAAATGACTAAATATAGCCTATATACTTAGCAAGTGAGAAATATACCTAATTAAATTCCAAAACGTGATATTTCAGTTCCTCAGAAATTAAACATTCGTGTGTTGAGTAACTCATGGCTGATAATTTACGTGCCTGCTACTTTTATGCCTTATATTTTTAGGGAAAAGCCTTAAAGAATTTGTTGTAAAATTTAAAATCTTACAAAAATAATTAAAAGTAAAGTAATTTATATCCACTTATGTATATACATAACTTCTACATAATACTTTATTTGAGGTACTTAACCCATCAAGAACCCGGCTGTCATTCACTTTTGCACCTCCCCATAAAGCTTTATTTTTATACTTCCTGAGCTATATTTCGCTGCATTTTGTTTTCTTAACATTGAAAAACCAGTGGGAAAACAGGGGGCTGCAGGGGGAGTAGAGTTTTCTTATCGTGACAGAGGGGCGGCAAAAAAAAGTAAAAAAAAAAACCGGTTATAAATTATTGTTTGCTTGCTTTCAGTTCTGTCTTCGTTTTTGTTGTTGTTGTTTTTGTTCTTTATTCTTTGGTTGTGCGTTAGTCACTTAACCCCATACTGCCCCATCGCTCCCCGATTTCACCCACCGCCCACCTGTTTGCATTTGTTGTTATTTGGCTTGGGCAGACATTATCATTTCGATTTCTGGATTTCTGTTACCCATATTTCTGGCACTGCGATTCTTGATTCACCCAAGCTCTTTATAACGTTCAATGGCCCCTTGGCAACACGTTAGATTCCAGTTCTGGCTATATTTTTTTTTTTTTTTTGTAAATAAATAAAGTTTAAGCATTTGATTAGCATACAAGATGAGCTGTATGCTCTGGATTTTCAATCCAATCCCATTGGAAATCGGAATTCCAGGCACATTCCTACCCTTCGTTGGCAATCTTATCTGGGTTTAGTCGCCACCAAACATTCAAGTGGCCAAAGAGAGGGCCAAAATACTTTTGTTTGGGGTTTCTCAAGCTTTTATTCAATAATCTAGCCAATGATATAACCAAAATAAAATAACAAATAGTTGTCTAAAAAGAAAAACCATATTTTTGGCTTAAATAAAAGTAAACTAAGAGGTAGATTTTATATTTAAAAAGCTTTAAAGTCATTTTTCCAAGTTTCTTCTACTAAAACATAACTTAAGTTTGAGTTATTTACAATATCAGATAATAGACAAGTTTGTTAGATAGAAAACAAAGAACTTTATTCACTTTTTGAACTGAGAAAAGTGCGAGTTTGTGAACTTGGGACTGTATCATTTTGATATTTGTGAAATATCATGTTGATATGTCACAGATAAGAGCCTTTGTGATATGAGAAAATACCTAGCTAGATGACCACTTTTGTTGTTTTAACTTTTAGTTAGTTCGTACATTATGTGAAACTTAAGTTGTCTTTTTTTTTTTTTGTTTTTGGAAATCTTTCTTTGTTTCAATTTGATTTCACAGATAAAATTATACAAACAAAAAAATGTATGCACTTATTTCCTGGTGATTTCCCTTCTTTGTATATGCTTAAATATAAAAACCAGTAATTGCAATAACTACTGACCGACTATGACTAAGACCCCATCCCCTCGAGATTCCATAACCACTGTCCGCTTATCGCCTGATTGTCCCAACTTTTTGCTGCTTTTCTAGCGTATAATAACCATTAGCCCATGTCTGGGATGTGGAAGCTAAACATGAATAAGACACTTCTATGTCTATATCTATCTAATTTTATATATATATATATATAGTTTGTCTTTTGTTTATTTTTTTAGCTTAGTTCTAATTTTTAAGTGCGAACATTGACATTTCGCTGGGTTGCGTTAACTTTCCTTCTTTGTTTTCTTAGATTCTATGATTAGTCGCTTTGATTGTCGGCAGTTTTGTGTTTGTTTATTTAATTAAGATATATTATAGTATAGTTTATCTTTAGTTTATTTGACTTATCCATAGAGACTGTGGATATATCAGAGATATTACCTACTTGATACTTTGTTTATGTTAGGATTTCGATTAAGTTCTTAAAACTGTTTTACTTAGGCTATAGAGTCTGTGAATATTTCTGGGAAAAAAAGAGTTTACAGTCTTAGATTAAATTCTTTGAGGTTACTTATGACTTATAACTTTTACCAACTTTGCTTAGCTTTTACCTCTTAAAATTACCTTCTATTCAACTTTGAAATTCCAACAGTTTGTTAAAAAACTTAAGCCTTATATATGTCCAGATGATGATGACAAATTATTTTATAACTGGCTAAAAAATTTCTTGACCATAATTGAAAGGTCAGTACAGACCTTATCTATGACAAATGTTTTTTATGGCCAGCTTCTAGACCAAGAACGATAAGAGTAAAACGTCCATATAAGGGCTTTCGATAAGAATGATTTTAAAATGACTAAAAGCATGTTCAGAAATACAAAAAAACCTAGATTTGGCATAGGAAATGTGCACTTTTAAGTTATATTTTAACAAAGTTCTTTTAGACCTTCTTTATATCTAAAAATGTTGACCTTTATTACCAATATTTTGTTAACTTTTGCTGACAATTTTGCAATTGCAAGTGACTTTCGATTTGTTTTCGATTAGCCTCGTTTGGATTTCTAGTTTCTCGTCTCGATCTGTGGCATTCATTCCTGGCCTTTTATGGACACATTTGTTGGCCCGACAGCATTTGTTGATTAAAATGTTGCAAGTGTTGGGGCAATAAGGCAACCAAAAAGGTGGAAATCCATCAAGAAAACGCAATATTTCTGTTTGGGATATTTCTTTGGACTCTTTTATTGCCACATTTTTAGTCTTAAAGTTGGATTTGGAATAGTTTAATAGGTCGAAATTATTACGATTCTAAGGGAATATCAAAGAAGGTTGAATTCTTGCAGTGTGGCACGGAACAGCTAGGAGCCACTGTCTTGTCCTGATCCTCCTCCTCTTCTTCGTCAATGGGATCCTGCCAAGCTGTTGGCTGCTGCAACTCCGTCTCGGGCTCTTTCGTTTGCTGCTCCAGAAACTCCGACTCGTGCTGAAAGTTGGTTGTAGGTCCCCTTGGTGTAGTCACTTCACTGTTCAGCAATGGCAAGTTGATCATCCTAGACGGCGCCAGGGATGAGCCTATAAACCTGCCCTGCCGCTCTAAGCGCTGCAACTGATATCGCTCCATCGCCACCAATTCCCGCTTGGCCCTTGCCCGTGCCATGTCGTCGCCTGTGCTGTTGTTGGTAGTGCAGAAATTTAGGACTGCTAAGAGACCAGCCATGCCCAGGTAAATAACCAGAATGGTGACAATTCCAGATGTTTCCTGTAACGGCTCCTCGTCGTCTACCAACGGAAGACCATCGCATGGAGTAGCCGATGACAAGCCCAGCCAGGTGTTCATGTGGCGGGTCATCTCCATAAGTTCGAACATCCCTGAAGGATTTTAGTTATTAAGCGATTGTAATCTAAGATTGTTAACCTAGAAAGGTGTTTATTTCTTTCTGAACTTACTTGTGCTTCGTCGTAAGACCTGATTATTTTTTGGGTATGGATGTTACTCTTGATATTAACCAAGTTCTGTTGGATGGCAAAGTTTTCCTAAACTGATGACTCCACGATGTTAGAATTTGTTATGTCATAGCGGGTATGGCTGCCCAGATGAAAATAATTTTAGGAAATGAGATGGAAAACCCTTTTCTATAACCCTGAAAGTGAAAGTTTTATACAAGGCCAACTGTGATTCTATTTTTGGCTATAGGTTTGTTTCTACATTAGAAAACTGATGGGATAAGATGATCAATAAGTGGATTTTATAAGTTTTAAACTTGAAAATAGGTATACTAATACTATATCTTTAACCCACAGCACGACTCCGACAGGGATGGACTGATCAGCACCCACGAGCTGAAGGAGCTAATCTCTGATGGCTACTGCCGGGACATACCCGCCTATATTGCCGAACAGATCCTAAAGCGCAGTGATCAGGACAACGATGGCCATTTGGATTTCGAGGAGTTCTATGCAATGTCCCTGCGCCACAAATGGATGATCCGCAATATGTTGACACGCTACTGCCGTTACGTTGTACCGCCACCGAAACCCTTGGAGGGCGATGAACCTGATGGTGCCTATGAGAAGCAGATGTCCATCTGCCCACCGCCTCTTACCATGGTCCTCTTTTCGATCATTGAGATTATCATGTTTTTGGTGGACGTCATTCATTTCCAGTGAGTAGATGTCGTTGAGTTTTAAGTACCATCTTAAATCATAACTTATCTTTTACTTCTTCACCTTTCAGGGACGATCCCAACTATCAAGATCGCATAGGCGAAAGCACTAGCGGGCCGGCGGCCACATTGTTCATCTACAATCCCTATAAGCGTTACGAGGGATGGCGCTTTGTTAGCTATATGTTCGTCCATGTGGGCATCATGCATCTGATGATGAATCTGATTATCCAAATCTTTCTGGGCATCGCTTTGGAGTTAGTGCATCATTGGTGGCGCGTTGGATTGGTCTATCTGGCTGGTGTTTTAGCCGGATCCATGGGCACATCGCTTACAAGTCCTCGCATCTTTCTAGCTGGGGCATCAGGTGGAGTCTATGCACTGATCACAGCCCACATAGCCACGATTATTATGGTAAGTTGAGGTTAAAATTTGATTTTTATTTATCTAAATGAGATTCTTTTCCTCCCGCAACAGAACTACTCAGAGATGGAGTATGCCATTGTACAGCTGCTGGCCTTCCTGGTCTTCTGCTTCACTGATCTGGGCACTTCGGTTTATCGCCATCTCACCGATCAGCATGATCAGATTGGTTATGTGGCGCATTTGTCTGGCGCCGTCGCAGGATTGCTAGTGGGAATTGGGGTGCTTCGTAATTTAGAAGTGCGACGCTGGGAACGCATCCTCTGGTGGGTGGCTGTCATCGTTTATTTTGCCCTAATGACCACTGGCATCATTATACATGTCTTTGTGCCCGATTACTTCCCGAAACAGGAGTACAACTAGCCCTAGAACTTAAGTCGTCCTAGCCCTAGAGCCCTAGCCTAGACCATGTCCAAAAAGTGCACTTCGATGTTGATCCGAAGCTACTGCTGCTGCAGAGTACGCACAGTGCCTATCCTATCTATAGGATACCCCACTACCACCACCTTTATTCCCTTCGACCATGTGCCTATCCCGAGAGCTGCAAAACATAATTTATTTTCTTACACCTTGCCATGGCAGCATCTTCATCCCATCCCCAAAATGTATATGGTAAACGTACTATATATATATTATATTGTATTCTCTCGATCTACACATGACGTAACGAAATGAGAACAAAACTCAAAGCTGCATTTTTGTAATGTTGTACATTTCGTGAAAATTTGTTTTTTTTTTTATATAGATCAACGATTTTTTATCAAGAATAATGAAGAGATATTTTTACTGTATATTTTTGGAGATTTATTATTAAGATCTTATATTTAAATGCAATAAAAAACAATGTCTTTGTATGGAGAAAAATGATGTGATTTACATATGGATTTTATTTATTTTTAAAATGAATGGCAAAATGTTTTTCCTTCTGATTTTTCTCTTGTTAACCATTTTAATGGATATATTACTTAATCAATATAGGTTTGATCTTTATATCATGTTCAAGATCAAGGTGGACTTATTCGTAACGATTGTACTTAAGTACTTACAGATTATTGTTGAATTTCAAATTCAACATTGCCAAAAATTTTGGTAAAATCAATTTATAGTCAACAAAATATTATATATTTTCCCCTCCAGGCAATTTTTCTTTCCTTTTATTACGTTGGTTCGTTGTTTTTTTAAAAGGAATATATATTAATAAAATGTGTAAAACCGAGCAGTTAGAAAATTAAAAAGACAGCGCTGCTGTGTGGTGTTTGTCAAGTTTTTGGATCACTGCAATTTCTGAAATCAAGGCGTTTTGAACGCCGTCCAAACTTAAAGACAAATCCTTCTGGAAAAATTGAAAACAAAAACCAACTAAAAAACTTGCCGGTACATTTTCGAGAAGAGGTTACATTATTTCTTTGTTGCTGTCTTTTTGTGTTGATAAACCTTAGTGTGGGTTAAAGTTTAGTAGTTTCTTGTGTTAATGTGATGATTCTCGAAGACTCAGTCTTGCCATTCTCTGGTACTGGGAGGGGTGATTACTTATAAACTAACTTATGGCACCTAGGCTTCTGTATATATATCCTGGGGCTAAGGGTGGTTCTTGCTGTACTCTTCCGGACGGGGCAGGAACTTCATATTGGTAGTCTCACTCATATCCACCTTGACCACCGTAAGCCAAGCATGTGGCATCATATGATGCAGTATGGCCTCCAAACGCTCCACTGGCAAAACGGCAACACAATCGGTATGATCCACTTCGGTACAGTTTTCATCATCTGAACATGTATTAAGATGATCGTCGCCTGGAATTCCAGGAACAGGACGCTGAACAGGTATTACAGCCCTGCCCTTGCCATTGTACAGTGCACTAGTGGCACTCAATAGCTGGGTAATCAAACCCAGGCGAAATATTTGCAATTGCTCGGCATTATCGCTGACGGCCTGCATTACGGCATTGGTCATGTTGGCCGTATTCTGCATACAATTTGGTGTCAACAGTAATTCTCTCACAGACGGACAGTTGGAAAGGAAAGTGGTAAATTCACTGTTCACATCCACGTTAACCAATTCCAGACGTTTTACTCTACCAGCAATTGATATTCCATACATAATATCATCCAGCGGGAACATGGTCATGCCCCTGTGATCATTCTCCAAGCGGAAAGAACGTAAAGACTTCAGCATAGGCAGCACATATCTGCCTAACTTATTACAGTCCATGTCCTGGCAAAAGCCCAACGATAGAACCTCCAGTTTACGAAGATGGGAAAATATCTTCAAATCCAAATGTTCGAAATTCGACACTCCACGCAGACTTAACTCAGTTAAGTTATGGAATCGCTCTATGATGTTTATAGATTGTATAACCGATTTCGGATGGGTCATACGAAGCCGTAGGACCCGTAGATCATTCCATTTAACCATATTCGACAGACTCAAAGCTTCACTGGTGCATGTGGCCCTTAATTCTTTTAGTTTGGGTAAATTTCGAAATATCAATGTCATGAAAGCCTCTGTCGATGCATCCGTACGTAAGATTCGTAGTGACCTCAGGGTACGTAAATCTGACGAAAGGCGAATGGAAGGCGTCATCATTGTTACACCCATCATGTCCAGCTCCCGGGTATGATTACGACACATCTTACGCAACAAATGCATCCAATTACTAACGTATGTGTCGCGCAGGCTTACCGTTCGCCACACACTCATCTCTTTGCTAACCATGAACCATGTGTTGCACACCCTGGACATGTTAGAACGTTCCTGAAAAAGATTACCAAAGAAAAATATTAGGTTAATGTCTTTATTAAATTGAAGTGATCGCCTACCTTTAGATTCATCGTTTTCATAACGGCTGCCAGCACCTGACAGCTATTCTGGGCACTGCCGACTAAATTGGCTACCGTTTGGCTTTGATTTTTCCGCTTGTTGTAGATCCTCTCATAGCTGGTCAAATCTGGTTGACGTGGAACCCTGTTAAAATTCATATAAAATCAATTATTAGCTAAGGAGTTTCATGGATTTTATATAATTTTGGAACTGAACCGACTCACACTTTCAGTTGACGAAGTGGCGGATCGGCTTTGATAGCTATGGCCTTGCGACCGCCAATCACAACCACCTCCTGCACTTTGGGCGAGCGTCTTAGAGCCCTGTTGTTGTTGTACACCTCTGCTGGCGGTTGCTGGCCAGCCACTTCAACCTCTTCACCGATCTCCATCAGGCTACCTTCACTCTCATCATCCTCATCCTCATGATCATCATCGTGGTCCTCTTCCTCCGGTTGCGGCTCGTTTTTCTCAGATTCCCTCTGCTTCTTTCGCTTGATCTTGGAACACCTCTGTAATTAAAGGAAACTCATATTACATAAACATTTTCCTTGAAATTCATGACGAATTTCTTACTTGACATATATTAGTCTTGGCCGAGGTCTGCTTGGTGCCAGGCGGATTCAGGGGACCCTGGCAATAAACACAGGCAACGATCTTTCCGCTGGACGCACTCGATGCTTGCTTGGACATAAAGCTACGGGTTGGACAAGATTGTAAGTACATTCAAAAGGTTGTTTTAATTACAGATATATCTACCTCCTCTTGCGATTAGAGCTGGACGCATTCGGTGTACCGGTCGTTGAGCTGTTGCCATTACTGGAGGCAAGGACACGGGAATTTCCCTTAACCGCCATGGTGGCAGTCCATCCCTCGCTCGGTGGACTGGCTCCCTTGGGTACCTTTGGCTTCGACACACGCTTTCCGGTGACAGGCGGCGTAACGGGCTGTCCAACTGTCTGCTGACTCTTGCTACGAAATACACTGGACGGCATAGCACGACGCACTAGCTCGAATTTCGGACCCACCTCCTGTGGCAGACGCTGGAAACAAAAGTGTTCGATGGTCAGCTCGCCCTCTAACAGAGGTGCAATATCCTCGCGTGATCGCAACTTTCGTCCGTTGGGCGCAATAAAAAAGACATCACCGACACGACGATTCGGATTCCCAGTGCTGGGAAGGACGAGCTCACGCTTCCAACCATAGGCAAAGGGTAAACGATAGAACTCATCGGTGGCTTTCAATTTCAGGCCCGGGGTTGTAGGCTGTACGTCCACGGTTTTAACTTTAGTCTGCTTGCTAGTGGTGGCAACCTGTACAGCTGGCTTTTGCGGTTCCTCTTCCTGGCTTTTAAAACGGGAAAGGCGCGGTGTCAGCTTATCCGAGGAGGGACGACTACAAAAAGACTTTGAGCGCGCCGCAAGTCGACCGAATACATTTTTTTTCTCATTTTTCTTGTTACTTTTGTCCAGTGGGACTTTAGGTTCGCTATCTTCCTTCGTTTTTTTGATATCTTTCTTGGCGTCCTCCAGCTTGGTATCCGGAGTGATTGCTTCTTTGTTGACTGGCGATGAAAGAGGCGGCGGCGGCGGGGACGACGACGACGACGAAGACGACGGCGACTTAGATACCAAGGGGACACTTGAGCTGCCCTCATCTTCGGCCACCACCAGGGGTTCAACTTGTTCCTCATCATCTTCAATCTCTGTCGGCTGCTCCATCTCCATTTCCTCCTCCTAAGGGGGGAGACACAAGCGAGAGAGAAGGTCAATGGTTAGTGGGTTTGTGACTTTCCCGACTCTAAGCATAAGATTTTTGTTGGGGTCTCCACCTGGTTATCTAATTGTGTCTGTTGGACGTTGTTTGCTGTTGTCCCTGGACATGATGTTGTTGCACTACCAGCTGTGTTAGGACTGTTGTTGCTGTTGCTAGTTGTTGTAGTTGCTATAGTTAAATTACTACTTGCTTCAGTCCCTAAAGTGATCGACTGTTCAGGCTCTGGTTGTTGGTGTGGTGACGTTGATATCGTCATTATCAAATCAGAATTGGAGGACAGAGAGGACTCGACCGGCGATGTCATCATTGTCGATGGTGGCGGCGGTGATGCTGCTGCTAGCGACTGTTGATGCTGCTGGTTGTGGTGCTGCTGCTGCTCCTCAGCCATTTTAGCCATATCAGGAGTCGTCTCTGTTGTCCCTGCTGATGATGTCGCAGCTTGCGGTTCCACTCTCGGAAACACCATTAGGCCACTTCTACCCAATTCCAGAAGAGCGCCAGGCGACTATTGTCGTCATGGATGTTGGTTGTTGGGTGTTTACAGTACGGTTGAAATTTGTGATGTGAGGCACAGGTTCAGTTACGGGTCGATACATACAATAATACAGAACAAACAAAATGCTGTCCGCATTCTACAGAACACACAGAAATAGGAACTGGCATAGCCCTCTGTATATCATTTACTCAATTATCAATATTGTATTATTTACTTGAAAATAAACATAGGTATCAACCTATAAGCAAATCTGATCCTATGGCTAATGTATGGAGTCAATAGTTGAAATTTTTTAATCGCATTATTATTCAAAATTCGTATCTTTCAAGAGTTTAGTTGGGGCAAAAAGTTAGAAAACCTTAACAAGATAATTTGCCAAATATCAAAGTTAAAACTTAAAATTCAATTTGTAAATTAAAAAGAGACAATTTCTTTAAAAATATAACAATATATGCTTCAACCTGTTATTAAAATTTTATAAAAATTGATTTGAGAAATAAAAAACTGAAATTATATATATTTCTAAATAAATATTTAAATATACATTTAAAAAAAAAACTCTTGTTTTGTATGGTATTTGATTATACAGAGAAATATTCCAAAGGCCTGAACAGGCAGGCTCTATTCTTTCCCTTCCTGCACAACTTTGCCATCCCCGGTACTCACCTGTGACTCTGTATCCGAGCTATTATCTAAGTTGGCAATTGGTGTTAACTTCGGGAATTCACCAGTCCAGCCCATTAAAGCGGAATCGCCGGATATATAGCGTTTACGGCGACGGCGATTCTTCTTTTTCTTCTTCTTGGACTTGGGAGGTCCTCCTATAAATATCATGAAGAAACGAATATGGATTAGATCCAAGTTCTTCCTTCCAGAAAGTTACAGAATTGCCACTCACCATTCATATCCACTCCATTTTGCTGATCGGACTCGTTGGAGTCATCGTGACGATGGCCATTCATCTGCGGTGATGAAGAGCTAGTTGTATCGTTTTCCTCGCTTATAGATGCATCCAAGGCCACACCATTTGCATTGGCCACCAGCAGACGGTCGCGTAAGTTGCTTGGTCCCACGTCAAGACTATGTCCATCTAAGGGGCTACGATTTGAGATGGGAGATTCTCTGTTAGCAATGCCACGTCCACCATGGCTAGTAGTTGGCGGCGATGGTTGCGACTTGGAATCAGTGCTGGATCTGCGTGGTGAGCTCTGGACGAGCGGTTTTGATGGTCCAGGAATATCATCGGGCGAGCTCATTGTGCTCTAAAAATTAATTAATTGAATTAGTGAAAATTGTTCAAATTACTCAACTAATACGGAAGTAATGGTATGATAGTTCCGTTGTCAGCTTTCAAAATGGGAGTTATGGGACTGACAATATTTTTTGACATGTCACGACATGAAATGTCGTCAATGGAAATGCATGCTTTGTTGTAATGAAAAAAGTCACCATTTTTTAGTACATGTCAATTTTTTACTATGAAAATATGTGCATTTTACATATCCACATATTTTCATAGCCAAATTTTGACACTTGCTAAAAAAGGGCGATAAAAAACTTCGGAAAATGTAGTTTTATGATAATAATACCTTAATAATCGTTACATTAAATATATATTTTGTGGTTTTGGCTATTTATTTCAAAGCCTCAATGCATATTTAGCTAAAACATTAATATGTATATTCAATATGTGAAGTACAGATTTAGCGGTAACCAGCAGTGCCGGTATTTTATAGAATTGCATTTTCAATAGAAATGCATAGTAATATGTATATTAAACCTCTACCACTTTCCTTTTTTTTTACATGTCAAATTTGACAGAAGATCTTTATGCATTTGTATGCGTGCGCCAGCCTCAACAATTTTTGGCAAAACCGTGCAGGTACCATATATACATGCATATGTATGTATATACCGTATGTGTGCGTGAGCGGCATCGCGGTTTGTTTTTGTTTCGTTTCTGCTTTGCTCGCTCGCTACCCCCTGAAGAGCACTCTTAGTTTTAAGGCAATGTTATTACACACATACCCTTCCAATCTTTTTGTTGCACATTAACTGCACAATTCCTAATTGGACATTGCATAAAATACACAAATTTTTATTAAAAACGAAAATAGAAAATGTGAAAGCACTATTGGCCCTATCGCACTTTTACGTTGCGTTTATCGCGCTTTGCTTTTGAAGCTTCTTCGGCTCCCCACAAGCTAGCACCGCAGATGTGTGAGTATTGCGTTGTGTCTGTATGGATGCGCGAGTGACGCCAATTACCGCGGCCACAAAATCTGTCACTTTACCGGCTTTAGATTGTTATAATTCATTAGTACGCGATATTTTCCAGCTTACCTTATGTCTTAGCACACAAATATGTCACAATTAAATTAAACTTTCAGGCCAATTTCTTTGAAAAAGTGAAGCCGAAAATAACGAGCTATCAAATGAAAACTCGTTGTATGTTAGATTCGTGAAAAATCCCGGCAAAGATTATTCGATATTATCGAAGGGATTTTGGGAAAAATCCCGCCGTTCTAGTATTTCATTTTAAAATACTAAATATTATATTAAGAATTTTTATTAAGTGGAAATAAGAACCAATATATGCTCGGTAAGCATTAAAGACATTGCAGGACATTAAAAGTTGTTATTTTATTTTTAAAAATCTACTAAGACATGATTTGATTATATCAATAGTTTTGGAAATTTTATACATTTATCGATAAGCTGAGCTACGACTTTTAAATCAATCGAATACTTAAAAACTACATTTTCTTTAAATTTTCAAATTCACTACCAATTTGTTCAAAATATTATTTTTTGTGATATTAAACGCCTTTTTATAAAATAATAATAGTTTGTATAATTGCTGGCATTGTTATCGATAGTCTCCCAAAAAACATCGAGTGCAATCATCCCTGGCGACACAACTGGTTGTGTATATATGTATGTATATGTCTATATTACATACCTATATAATATTGCCAGCTCTGCACGTGAAATCCGAAGGCGGCGAAAGTAATCTGTGATCAAATCAAGTGAGTTTATATGCTAAATCTACGCTTCATATACTATATAACACCACATATCCATAGAAATGTCCAAGGCCAAGGGTAAAAAGAAGGATCGTTTCGATGACGACGATGAGCAGTTGGAGAAAGTACAGGAGAAGAAACCGCCGACGAACAAGAAGGGCGGAAAGAAGGGCAAGCGTGGCGGCGATTCCAGCGACGAGGATGTCATTCCCAAAAACCGGGACAACGAGGATCTGGAGAGTATAGCCTCCTCAAATCAGAGCAAACAGCAGACGGCTGGCAAAAAGCAAGCTAAGAAGGGCAAAAAGGGAAAGAAAAACGACGACTGGAGCGACGAGGATGAAAAGCCAGTAAAGGGTCGGCCCGCCAATGACCAGGATGATGAGGATGACGACGAGACGCCTCCTCCATCCAAACCAGCTGCCAAAAAGCCACCGCCCAGCAAGAAAAACAAGAAGAACAAAAAGAAGAACGACGATTTCTCCGACGATGAGGAACCCGAATTAGACTTGGAGGAGCTGGAAGATGAGGAAGAGGTGGTTGTTGTGGCCGCTAAACCCGCATCCAAGAAGTCGAAAAAGAAGCAGCAGGCTCAGCAGAAGAACAAATTCGCTATGAGCGATGATGATGATGACGTCGCTGAAGATCTCCAAGATGACGACGACGAGGAGGAGGAACAGCTGTCCGTCAAGCCGGCGGCTAAGAAGTCAAAGAAGAAGCAGCAGAAAGAGAAACTGCCAGCCACCGAGGACGAAGAAGAGCCCGAGGATGAGGATGAACAACCCGAGAAGGAAGTGGAGGAGAAAAAGGCAGAACAAGTCCTTAGCGAAAAAGTCGCTGCAGTGAGTCTCAAGGAAAAGACTCCCGAACCTATAGCGGAACCCGTACCCGAACCAGAACCTGAAGTCGAGGACGAACCAGAAACTGAGGCGGAACCCAAGTCCGAGGACAGTAAAGAAACTAAGGAGAAGAAACTCACCCACAAGGAGAAGAAGAAGCAAAAGAAACAACAGGAGTACGAACGCCAAATGGAGTTGATGACCAAGAAGGGCGGTGCCGGACACTCTGATTTAGACAACAATTTCACCATGTCCCAGGTGCAGAAAAGTGCTGGTCAACAAGCAGCTCTGGAGCATGCCGTAGACATCAAGATCGAGAATTTCACCATCTCAGCCAAGGGTGAGTCATTCATACGTAATTTTTTAGTATATTATATATTAAACCTCTAACCTCTTCCCATTTTTAATCTAGGCAACGATCTGTTTGTGAATGCTAATCTATTGATTGCCCATGGACGTCGTTATGGCTTAGTTGGTCCCAATGGACACGGCAAGACCACACTTCTCCGGCACATTGCCACCCGTGCCTTTGCCATACCTCCAAATATCGATGTTCTGCTTTGCGAACAGGAAGTAGTGGCCACCGACAAAACGGCCATCGATACGATTTTAGAAGCTGATGTCCGACGCACAGAGATGCTTAAAAAGGCAGATGATCTGGAGAAACAGTTTGCCGCTGGCGATTTGAGTGTTCAGGAGGAGCTAAACGATACCTTTACGGAGCTGAAAGCTATTGGAGCTTATTCGGCAGAAGCCAGGGCAAGGAGAATCCTGGCCGGTTTGGGTTTCAGCAAGGAAATGCAGGACAGGCCAACTAACAAGTTCTCTGGTGGCTGGCGCATGAGAGTGTCTCTGGCTCGTGCTCTCTATCTGGAGCCCACGCTGCTCATGCTTGACGAGCCTACCAATCACTTGGATCTTAATGCTGTGATTTGGCTGGATAACTATCTGCAGGGCTGGAAGAAGACCCTGTTGATCGTGTCCCACGACCAGAGTTTCTTGGACAATGTGTGCAATGAGATTATTCATTTGGACCAAAAGAAGTTGCAATACTACAAGGGCAACTACTCCATGTTCAAGAAGATGTATGTGCAGAAGCGCCGTGAAATGATCAAGGAGTACGAGAAGCAAGAGAAACGCCTGCGGGAGCTAAAGGCTCATGGCCAGTCGAAGAAGGCGGCGGAGAAGAAGCAAAAGGAGTCGCTCACTCGCAAACAGGAGAAGAACAAGTCCAAGCAGCAGAAACAGGACGAAGATGAGGGACCACAGGAACTGCTGGCCAGGCCCAAGGAATATATCGTTAAGTTCCGCTTCCCGGAGCCATCGCAACTTCAGCCACCCATTTTGGGTGTCCATAACGTAACCTTTGCCTTTGCTGGCCAAAAGCCGCTGTTCATCAAGGCTGACTTTGGTATTGATCTTACCAGTCGAGTTGCCATCGTGGGACCCAATGGTGTGGGCAAATCTACTTTCCTGAAGCTGCTGCTCGGCGAACTGGAACCGCAGGAGGGCGAGCAACGCAAGAATCATCGCCTCCACGTAGGTCGATTCGATCAGCACTCCGGTGAGCATCTCACGGCAGAGGAATCGGCCGCAGAGTATCTGCAGCGTCTGTTCAATTTGCCGCATGAAAAGGCGCGCAAGGCATTGGGTTCCTTTGGTCTGGTCAGTCATGCCCATACCATTAAAATGAAGGATCTGTCCGGTGGTCAGAAGGCGCGTGTGGCCCTAGCCGAGCTTTGTCTTAGTGCACCCGATGTCCTGATTCTCGATGAACCTACCAATAACCTGGATATCGAGAGTATCGATGCCTTGGCGGAGGCCATTAATGAATATGAAGGTGGCGTGATTATCGTTTCCCACGACGAGCGTTTGATCCGTGAAACGGGCTGCACTCTGTATGTGATTGAGGATCAGTCGATTAACGAGATCGACGGAGAGTTCGATGATTACAGGAAGGAGGTACTCGACTCACTGGGCGAGGTGGTCAACAATCCTAGCGTGGTAGCTAATGCGGCTGTGCTGCAATAACCCTCAGGGACTTGGAGTCCTTGCCACTGGTCATCATCTCGTCAGCCGGCTCGCCCTATGTTAATTGTTCAAATGTTGAATGGTTTATCCGCTAGTTAGCCTTTTTATACCAACATATACACTAAAGAATAACAAATTGTGAAAGTAAGAGTTATCACACAAGAAAGGTGAAGAAATATTTGTTTATACTAACACTATGGGATTTATGGAAATATAGGGACAGGATTTCAAATAGCAAATACTTGCCACTTGGAGTTTAAGGATTGAACATTATATATCCAAAAGCCTTGGTTCAATCAAGGATTTAGATTGGCGTTCTAACGGCTCAAAGCCCCACAAGATATTGGATGGAATCTTTTTTAATCGGTTTTTCTTTATTCATGTCCTGAGACAAATACATAAAAGACACACATGCAGTAGATTCAATATGCATGCTAAAAATTTAACGCATCCTGATTTTAAAATGTATAATAACAAAATTAAGGAGAGTTTCGAATAATCTACAAATAGTTCTTATGTCTAAGTATGAAACTAAATCTTAGCCGCTGCGATAGAAAGCCTTCACATTGTTGATCAAGTGGCTCAGCCCATTATAGCCATCCTTATCAAAGTCGATTTTCTCGCCGCCGAATTCAATGACCTGGAAAGCAGAGAATGTGGATTAAGCACCATTTACCAGTTTTCTTAAATGAGCAAGTGCACCCACCTCCTTGGCCCTGATGGTGTCTGTACCATGGGGCACTCCAATGACCTCCACCCAAGCACCATCGGTGGCACTTAATTCTCCCGGCAAATTGATCTTCAGCTTATGGTTATCCGTAGAAGTAGCCAGCAAAGTGGATCCAGCCACGCTATCTACGCAAACCATTATGCTAATGGTTTGTCCGGAAAACTGTTTCAGCATGCCGCCGTTAATAATTGAACGAGGATCAAAGGCATCCATAGCTTTTCTGTTGTTTATTACGGGTTACTAAGTTAGGTTTGCCAATTTTAGCAAAAAATGAAATGCCGTAAACAAGAAAGAGCGCCAATAATACTATCAAGTCAGCGATGACAGATGTCGATAATATTAGCTATGTTCTGCCATCGATAGTATTGGGTAAAAAATATACATAAATATGTATTTTTATGGTAACCGGAAATAATTAAACAATCAAGTTATATGACTGTTTATTAACCAATGAGATTTAGTTTGCTGCGCATAATAAATCTTAAAATGTAATAAATGTATCGATAAGTAATTTTTTCAAGTGCGATCCCTATATGTTTGAAAAACTTTTAAATTTGTTATGTAAATATATAAATTTAGGAAAATCTCTACTATTACACACAAAGATAGAAACAAAAGAATACCTATAAGAATACATATAAATTCACTTTTCAATGACATCGATATTACACCAAATGCCAAACGAAATGCATTTCAGTGAGAACATGCTAATTCCACGACGACATCTAGTTACATCGATGTATCGATAGTTTTTAGCCTGGCCAACCGAACCAATGTTTATTGTTATAAAATAAATGTTAAAAATAAACAATTAATCACTTAATATAAACAAAAACTAGTGCAAGCAGCAAGTGCGTTGTAAAAACATCCCCCGTTCCTTAATCTTACCTCATTGCGGGTATTAAAAAAACAGAACAACAAAAACGCCAGCAGTAGCAGCAGCAGCAACAACAACAATAAGCAGGAGATTCAGATTCGCAACGCAATCAAAAAAAAACGAAAAAAAAACTACAAGGCGAAACGCATAAATAAATAGGGAAACAAATAATAGTAATAATAAGACTAAAAGCAAATGGAAAAGTACGAAAGCGAAAAGAGAAAACATATGTACGTTGCGTGAGAGTGACGTGAGTGTGTGTGTGCAAGCGGGCGTACGAAAGAGATAGAACTATAGAGGGGAGGCAAGCAAAAACAAAAACAACATCACAGCATAAGCGAGACCTTGAAAACTTTAAAAGCAGCAGCAAAAACAACACACAAAAATATCAAAAAAAAAAAAAAAAATCCAAAAAAACAATAAGCTGAAAATATATATAAAAAAAAAGAAAAAATTTTAACAACAAATATTTTTATATACAATTTTATAGAGGAGAGGAGCGTAGACTCTGTTATGGAGAGTGACGATTTTCATTTACCGCAAGGCGCCAATTAAAGGGGAAAATCCATAAAGTGAGGATTGCAAAAGGAATACAAAAAAAAGGCAAACACCACCCCCTGCCACCCCCCGGAAAATTCAAAATGGCAGCAGCAGAGGCGGGCAACACGGGCAGTACAGGCTCGACAGGATCAGGATCAGGAACGGGCAGCTCCTCGGATCCTGCCAACGGACGAGAGGCTCGCAATCTTGCCGAGAAACAGAGGCGGGATAAGCTAAATGCCAGCATCCAGGAGCTGGCCACCATGGTCCCTCATGCAGCGGAATCCTCTCGTCGCCTGGACAAAACCGCCGTCCTCAGATTTGCCACCCATGGCCTGAGACTTATGTATGTCTTTGGCAAATCCGCATCTAGGCGACGCCGAAAACCCAGCCTCAAAGGTTCTGGATTTTCTGGTTCACCTGTCGGAGATCTTCCCAATCCCAGTCTACATCTAACGGACACCTTAATGCAACTGCTGGACAGCTTTTTCATTACTCTAACCTGTAGTGGCCAAATCGTTTTGGTCTCGTCCAGCGTGGAGCAACTATTGGGTCACTGTCAATCCGATTTGTATGGCCAGAATCTGCTACAGATCACCCATCCCGAAGATCAGGCCCTACTAAGGCAACAATTAATACCCAGAGATATCGAGACGTTGTTCTACCAGCAGCATCCGCACCACCAACAGCAGGGCCCTAATCCTCAACAGCACTCGACTTCCACATCAGCGTCAGCATCTGGCAGTGACTTGGAGGAGGAGGAAATGGAGACGGAGGAACATCGTCTGAATGAGGAGCACCGTCAGCGAAGGGAGGAGGAGGAAGAAGATGATGAAGATAACCCTTACAATCGACGTACGCCAAGCCCACGGAGAATTGCCCATTTGGCTGCCATTGATGAACGCCTGCGTACCGATCGGCGCTGCTTCACTGTCCGCGTGGCCAAAGCATCCACGCGAGCGGAGGCCACGCGTCACTATGAACGGGTTAAGATTGATGGCTGCTTTCGTCGTAGTGACTCTTCCTTGACCGGTGGAGCTGCTGCCAACTATCCCATTGTTTCCCAGTTGATAAGACGTTCGAGGAACAATAATATGCTGGCTGCAGCAGCAGCTGTGGCAGCAGAAGCGGCGACAGTACCGCCTCAACACGATGCCATTGCCCAGGCGGCACTTCACGGGATCAGTGGCAATGACATTGTCCTAGTGGCCATGGCTAGGGTGCTGAGGAAGGAGCGTCCGCCAGAAGAAACGGAAAGTCCGGTTGGCATGACCATTTATAGGCAACCAGAACCCTATCAACTGGAGTATCAAACGAGGCATCTAATCGACGGCAGCATCATTGACTGTGATCAGAGAATTGGTCTAGTGGCGGGCTATATGAAGGATGAGGTGGGTATACTAAGATCTTCTTTCAATCTAACTAGTAATTAATAATATTTTTGTTAATTCAAAACAGGTGCGAAACCTTAGCCCCTTCTGTTTCATGCATCTGGATGATGTGCGCTGGGTTATTGTGGCTCTTCGGCAAATGTACGATTGTAATAGTGACTATGGCGAGAGCTGCTATCGTTTGTTGTCCCGCAACGGACGCTTTATCTACCTGCACACCAAGGGCTTCCTTGATATTGATCGTGGCAGCAATAAGGTTCACTCTTTCCTTTGCGTCAACACACTGCTCGACGAGGAGGCTGGTAGGCAAAAGGTGCTGGAGATGAAGGAGAAGTTCTCGACAATCATTAAAGCAGAAATGCCAACGCAAAGTAGCAGTCCTGACTTACCAGCATCCCAGGCGCCGCAACAACTAGAAAGGATTGTACTCTATCTAATAGAGAATCTACAGAAGAGTGTTGATTCTGGCGAGCCAGTTGGTGGACAGCCCATTGAAAGTCTAATGGATGATGGCTATAGCTCACCAGCGAATACATTGACGCTGGAGGAGCTAGCACCTTCGCCTACACCTGCATTAGCCTTAGTGCCGCCGGCTCCATCTTCGGTCAAGAACTCAATTTCCAAATCGGTGAGTGTGGTCAATGTGACAGCGGCAAGGAAATTTCAGCAGGAGCATCAAAAGCAACGCGATCGAGATCGTGAACTGATCAAGGAGCAACGCAATAATCCCACACAGAGTGTCATCCGGCAATTGAGCAGTTGTCTAAGTGAAGCGGAAACTGCATCCTGTACTCTATCACCGGCCAGTAGTTTAAGTGCCGGTGAAGCGCCAGATACGCCTGATCCTCACAGCAATACATCGCCACCGCCGACGCTTCATGCCCGGCCCAGTGTCCTGCATCGGACCTTGACCAGTACACTGCGATGACGGGCTAATGGATCGTGGTATGCCTTCTAATTGGGGTTGGAAATGGACGCCATTAGTAGCTCACAAATGCACCTATAACTAAGTATCGGTAATATAATCAATCCAAGCCAAATCGAAAGTGAAAACCCAAAATGTATCAGAAAAGTAATGGAAATTAATCAAATTTTAGAGCCCCAAAATCAGGATTTACAAATGTTATGGTTTCTCGTATATATTCATCCCAAGTTTTTACAACAGTCATTATAATTTTGCACTTTAATTTGTTTATATAAAACCTTGTCTTGCAAATGCAATTAAAAATATAAAAATCAGAACTTGTAATCAGCAGGGCTGTAATTTCATATGGAAATTCCCATAAAATCTGGTTTTTTAAACTCACTTCTTAACTTGTTCGAAATGCTATCATTATCATAAACAAATTTCTATATATTAACATATCCCAGAAAATAGTTTCATTAAAGTTTACAAACTATGATTATGTGTGAAGAAGATAAAGGCAAAATCAGGGCGCATTTATTTTGATATTATGACAGTAATAATAATCCGATCACGATCGATTGAAAGAAGATACATTTTGGGTATATTTGGCTGATAACTGATCACTGATTTTGCAAGTGATATTAGATACATAATAGTTCGATTATAATATGCTATAATTGAAGGCCGATCTGTGTGTGTTGCTGCTAAATGCGTTCCATAATCAATAATCTTCGTTATGTAATTACTTTTAATTTGTAAATATGTGTGTGTGTTTGATTGTGAGTGTATGTGTGTGTGTGTGTGTGTATGAATATTAGATCAGTGCTCGGCTTTGGTTTTTAGTTGAAATTTTAAACCCCATTTCCCGATTTCCCAGTTAACACCCTCCGCCCTCCGCACATCATTATGAAAAAAGAGTACAAAAAAAAAACAACAAATAATTATATATTTATTTTGCCCTAAGACTAGAAAAGGCTAAAAACAACTCATTAATAGTTAAACGGATTTTGCAATCGTTGGAAATTAAACGCTCGATTTTGTTTTTGCCATCTTAGTTGCAGAAAAAGAAGGGAGAGGGAAGACCACCTACAGTCAAACTTCTCTAAATCGAAACTTAAGGTCTTGGGAATGCTTGAAATTTTTTATTTGGTTTTAATGCTTGTTAAAAGTTTAAAATTTGAAGTTATATGTTATTTTTATTTTAAATTTAAATAACTAAAATATTTTTAGTATTTTTTTTAGAAAAACAACCACTAAAGTTAGCTAAATTTTCTTAAAATAATTTTAGTTTAGAAGTTGTTCTATGCAAATTTTAAAAAACAAAGGCTTTAATAAAAATTTTATTATTTAAAATAAGACAAAATTGAGCTAAAAAAATTATCCAATGCAAAAACAAAAAACGAATAATAACCAATTGTGTTCAGCAAAAAAAAAACTATTTTTTAAAAGTCACAATTAGATTGCAGCTATTTTTGTTTTAGTTTCAAAGAACTAATCTTATCTTTCGAACGTGCACCAAATATCATTCGGAATGACTTAACAACTTTATCATGTTATACATGAAAATTTAGGAAAATGGAAAATTTAGGAATATTCTATTAAAAAAGGAGTCTGTTTAGGGAATTTTCTATATTTGAAAAGTATAAAAAAGGACAGAAAAGGTTCGACCTAGCGAAGTTTGACTGTAGTTCAATACTCACAATGACAGAGAAGGAGCAAACATAATCCCCTCTCGCTCTAACCTGTTATCAAAGCCTTTGCCATCGTCCTTGACGTTCTTGCGTTCTTATCACCGGCGTATATATGGTTTTTTTTGGGGGGAAATGATATTTAAGAGGCGGTGGGTGGTTTATTTTGGGTGGCGATGGGCATTGCGAACGGTGGAGGGCGCGTAAGAAGGGGGGTTAACTTTTCGTTAATTTTTTCTAATGTTTTATAGCGAAATTCTTTTCTAGCTATAAACTTATGCATATATATATATTATTATTATTAACTTTTCGTTTAGCTCAATTTTTTGTTTGTATGTTTAATTATTACTCGGTTTATCTAGTGTGTAAAATTAATTAAAATTTAATTAATGCTAATTACCCAGCGAATCGTTCAGTGTTTGTTCAAACGAGTTGTGCTCTTTAAACACTTTTGGTTTATCCCTTCATTTAATCTTTTTTTTTGTTTGTTTCCCTTGCGTTGTTATTTGACTCCCCCCTCCCCCACAACAAAAAAAAAACAAAAACAAAAATTAAACAAAACGAAGTTTTTTTTGTAGTAATTTAGTTTTAAGTGTAATGTGAAATGTCAAGCGGTATAATCTACGTAAGAATAATAATGTGTAATGTCTTTTTTAGAACTTGCTAAACGTTAGCAATTAAAAAATAGCCTGTAATTAACAATAATTAATTATAATAATCAGTAACAGTAATAATAAATTATATAAATGATTTATGTCTTTTTATTGGTGGTACAAATATTTGCGACGATAATAGTTTATGTGCAATAATAAAATAAAATAGGTTATTATTGATTGTCATATAAGTAAAAATTTAAAATAAGCTTTAAATAATATTCACCAGATGGTGAATAGCAACAGTAATAACAGCAATATTTGTTAGAAGAGTTCAGCTAGTAATGCTGCATATTTCAAAAATCTTTGGCGCTCTTTTAAATAAAAATATATCCCAGTTATTATTTAAAAATTTCTATATATTCCTTATGCTGAGAAACAAAATGTAGGAATTATTAACTTAATAATGCCATTACGAATATTATTATAAAACATTTGAGATCTACATAAAGAGGAAAAAAGTAAATATACGAGTTTCAATGAAGTGGCCAGCTGTTCGAATTTGAGGTGAATTGGGGAGAGGTGAGTTTGGATTTAATTTTCGGCCAATATCTACATATATTATTTTGTTTTCTACCTTAATAAGTTTCAGTATAAATAAATATAAACAAAACCACACTTAAAAACATAGTTTTTCATGCACAAAAACAAAATTTGAACAATACTATTAAGAGTTTACTTTAAAAGCAAACAATGTAAGCTTTAAAAACCTTTCATGAATTAAATATTATTTTAATAACAAATTCCATCGCTTTTCTAACAGTTAGCTTATTTTTTATTTACAAACAATTAAAAAACTAACATTTATTTGAAATGCGCGCGCTACCAAAGTGCAGCCTATGGCTGTCCTGTTCTAACGCCCAGCAGCCAAATAACGGTGGTGTTGCAGCAGAAATCCACCATTGCGGTGAATCCACCAAATCCACCATCACCACACACCGTGGGATGCTCAGGTGAATCGGAGTGTCTGCGATTCCGAATCAGATTCCAATTCAGTGTGGTGAAGAGCGAACGGGAGTGCGGACGGACGTGAGATCTATTTAAGCGGCCCGCAAAACGCTCGAAAAACGCAAAATTTGTTGATTGTCCGTTCCGCTGTGTCTCCTCAGTGTTAGTGTGTGTGTTTTGCGTCGCGTGTCTGCGTGTGCGTGTGCGTGTCCGTGTGTCGGTGTTCGTTTTTTGTTATTTTTTTTTTAACAACGACAACAACAGCAGAAAAAAAGGAAAAATAAATGAAATACACAAAAATTACGGTGTATATATTTAAATGATTTTGTTTTTGGTGGCGTGTTGAATGAGAAAATTTGAGAAACGCAGTGAAAAAAACGTAAGAAATGCTGAAATAAAGCTTAAAGTAAAAGCAGAAATTGAGAGTTGTTTGCTTGTAGGTGTATGTGTGTGTGTGAGTGTGTGTCTTGTGTGCAACAATAATAACAAAAAAACACAGCTAGAAAGAGGGGGGCAGACAGAGACAGAGCGAGAGAGGTAGAAGCAACACCTACGCAGCTTATTTTTTTTGTTATTTCTTTTTTGGCATGCCGTTGCTTTCTCTCTTTTACACTCGCAGCAGCCTCATTTGAATATTTTGTTGTTGTGCGGCAAATTTCTCCACTTCCTGTTCTCTTTCGGCATTTTTGGGGGATTATTTATTTTTTGTATTTGTTGTTTCTGCATCCCAAAACAACTCTTAAATAATCAATATAAAGTGCAAAAAATAAAAATTTCCAGTCGCATTAAAGAAACTTGTCCCACATTCAGCAAATAAATAAGAAGTGAAGAAATACGTTAAAACAAAACTTGTTTTGTTTTGTTTTTGTGTTTTATGTGTCGAGATCATAAAGCTCTCTCTCTTACTCTGTGTGCGCGTCCCCTCCTTCGCGCTGTCTTTCGCTCTCTCTTTCCGCCGAGCAAAAGGAAGAAAAAAAAGATCAATCAAATCAATCTGCTCTTCTTCTGCTTTTCTTCTGCTCTCTTCTCCTCTCTTTGCAACAAAGTTGAAGGTCTTTTTTGCATGGCAATGTTGCCAGGCGCCAAAAACAACAACAAATTGCAACAATAATAAAACATGCAGAGAAACGAAAGTTTAGATAAAAGCAAAATTAGAAGAATCTTATAAAATGAGTTTTTATTTAAATTAAAATAAAATTTAATAACAATTTAATCAATTTATTTATAGTAAAGAATTAAAATTATTTATTTAAATGAAGTTTAGGAGAATTTTGTTCAGTGCATCGTTTTGATATTGCAAAACTGGTTTTAAAGCGCTTTAGTTTTATTTATTTTTCATATTTATTTGTTTTATTTGCTGGCTGCGATATTTTAAATATTTCAATGACGTCAGCGGAGGCTAAATTGTTGATCAGCGTTTTTGATTTGGTTTTTCCTTTTTTTTTTTTTTCCTTTTTTTGTGTTTATTTTTGCAAATGCACAAGACAGTGCAATTAATTAGCACTTATCTGCGATAAAGATTTAAATAAAATTAATGCATTGAATGAACGCCCAGTCCCGGATTTAAAACTGGAATATAACGGGAATTTAAAAGCTATTTGTTCTTGGATTTTGTTCTTGTTAACTAAAAAGTTAATATAAAGTATTATTTTCTATGAAATTCTATGATAAAAAGTGAACTCTATTAACTTGTGAGCCTATAATTACCAAGAGGTAACCTTTTATTAGGTTCAATTTTTAAAATTTACTTGATTTTATATATAACTTTTAAGTTATATTTATTTTTGCATTTATGACCTAAATATAGGCAAATTCCACTGTCAAGAAATATAGAAACAAGTCTCAGAAAAATATGTAAAAAAAAAACCAACAAAAGCTTTTGGCGCAAGCGCAAAGTGTTGACCAACAAAAAGAAGAGGAAGCAGAGCAGGTAGAGAACAAGACAGCAATATCTATCTATCTCACACCTACAATCTTTTCTTATTTATAATTCATATTTACTCTCTTTCAGATCACAACAAAAATGTTTTAAAAATTTTATATAAAAAAAAAGGAAACTAAATTCTTAACGATTGGATAAAAATATTTTAAAATTTTTACCGTGCTGCCGACTATAAAATAAAATTATGAAAACAATGCATTTAATTAAAGTTAAGACTAAACTCGCGCTGAAAATGCCCGAAATCGAAAGAAACTAGCAAAAAGTCCAAAACCAAAAATCGCACAAAAAAATATTGCAAAGCTATAAATAGCAACAGCAACAACAACAACAACAACAAGAAAGCCAGACAACAAAAGAGAGCCAGGAGCAGAAAACCAGCAACAAAAAAGAAACCAACAAAAAAAAACAGCAAAACGACGGCCCAAAAATGTTGTACCAGCTAAGTAAAGCCACTACTAGAATCCGACTCAAAAGGCAAAAAGCCGTTCCACAACATTGCTGGCTCTGGAGTTTAGCATTTCTGGCAGCATTTACTCTAAAGGTAAGCGAAAGAGTTAAGAAACATGGCCAAAAACACAATAGCGGGTGGATATTTAGATACCAAGATCATAGGTGATTGTGGGTTTAGTTTTTGAAATGTTTTGAATGAGGGAAAACTTGTTTTAAGTTGGTCTTTTAATATGATATATGTTATTTTTCGTGATGAAGATTAGTCTTAGGCTAGGGTGGGTTATATATCTGCCATATTATAGGGATATCTGATTGATATTTTGTATTTTTTTTATTATATTTTGATTTTTGTTCACAAAATAACCAAAAAAGTTAAGTTTTTATTTGGAAAAAGATCTTATATCCTAGGATCTATTCCTTAACTTCAATCTTGCTAATAACAAGGCCCTTAATTTACCTTTCTTTAGACTCTTGATGGTCAAAAAAGTTAAGGGAAAACCCAATAAAACTTCAGATACTATCTAAGTTTTGATATTTAGAAGGAAAGATTACATACTAAATCAAAATTCTTCTCCTGTTTCGAGTTTGTAAAAAGTTTCTTAGTAAATATTCTCATTTAAGGACAAAAATTTTCATAAAATTGAAGCAAACATCAACATTTACTCAATTAACTTTCCGCATTTTAGAGCCAATCAATGCAGAAAGATTGTGCAAACATTGGCCAGACATATTTATTTATTTCTGACCCCACATTTTCTAACCCACATGAAAATCTTCTTCAGTTTTGTCTTTGGTCTTTTTCCCATGTTAATTAAATTCAATTATTTTGCATCGTGTTTGCTGTTCGTTATTGTTCACTGTATGGGAGTAGTAACAAACAGACAAACAAACAAACAAACAAACTCTACCCCAAACAAAAGACCTTGAGGAAACCAAAAAGCAAAAATCATTGCAAAGAAAAAACAAAAACAGGATTTAGCATTTTGCATCTTGTCGAGTCGTGTGTCAGAGATTTATGAAATAAAATGCAATTGAAAGGCAAATAAATACCCTGTAATTGTTAGGAAAAACAAGAACTATCGATTGTTAAAGTCGATATTTTCGATATATATTCATAAATGAGCTAATTTAAAGGATTTTTGGTTAGGAAAAACCATAAAAATGATGATAAAAATGGTTATTCTTGGGAGTTTTTTTCTAGATATTTTTAATCTTTACTTTAACTAACACATATGCCTAATATCTTTAATTGTTATTTCGTGCTGTTTTGGTTACGGCTTTAGTTTTCCATACTAATTTCATAACCGATTCCCCGATTTGTGATGTAATCCCTAATTGGTTTTTCAACTTTTGCAGTTTTGCACGAATTCCATTTTCATAAACTTGAGATTACAAAACAGAAATTTCGACTTTTCCTTAAGGGGGGAAACTTGTGAGTGAAAACTAAGTAGCTTTAATTTTCTATTTACTGGATACTACTACTACTACTACTGGTAATTATTGATCACAGATGTGGGCATGATTTCTAGGTCCGCCGCAATGAACCGGTTAGAATTCAATTTCGGTTTCATTTTACATTGACAAATTCTTGTTTGTTTGTTTTGTTTTCGTTCTTTTTTTTTTTTTTTTGTTATTTGTTTAACAAAGTTGTTGGCGCGTAACGAAAACTAACATACAAATGCATATTCTATTTCTGATACAAACTGACCAATTGTTTCCCTAGAGATCCATTCCAATTGCTGTTTTAACTTGTTTTTTTTTCATTTTTTTGTTTTTGCAACGATAAACGTTCAGAAATATTTGCCATTTGGTCACATACAATCTTAACTACATCGCTGGTTAACCATAAGTCACGTCTCAGACAAATTGTAAACATAAATATATATATATATATATATATATATATATCTGTATATATATAGGCTTTCATTAATGCCAGTTTCATGGAAATATATGTATGCTTTTTCTGTTGAAATTGATAAGGTATGGGTATTAAAAGTGATTATTATTCGATTGACTTTTTCGTAGAGATGGATTAAGTATTAAATTATATTATTATTTATATATACTATATGTTTTTAGATGGGATATATATGTTTTTAATGGCATTTACTGACCTGAATAACATTAAAGCCCCTCGAAGAAATGTTAATACTGGGTATTATTGAAAAAAGTCTTGCAAGCGGGCTTAAATGAAGCGGAAAAATGAGGTTTACAGAAAAAAAAATTAAAAACAATTATCCCAGTAAAGACAAGCCGTATGATCCTGATGGGGGTGGGAGAAGGGGAAATAAGGAAGTGCTGGGTAATTAAATGCCGGCGCAGAATCCACAGAGATGCACAAGGCAGATAGGAGGACACTTCTTCACCAGAAACCACACCCATTCCGTGTCCAGGACACGTGTCAACCGTAACAACGAAACAAAAACATGAAAATTTGGGGGGGAATATATCTTACGCCAAGTAAGAAGGAGTACTCTGAGGTGGTAAGAAAAGTCAGTGCAGAATGGCAATTAAATGCAACCCTGCAACGGTCATGCAATTGACACCAAACGAGGTTTCCTGCCCGACCTTATATGGCACCCCTTTTTGGTTTTTCAAACCGAAAATTCTATTTAAAAAAAATGTGCATAAATTAAGTAACAATTAAAACAAGTTGAGCTTGAGCTTATTAACCCTCTGATGGCATGACTAATTGATCTTATACAAGATTAATAATAAACATTCAGCTGGAACTTGGAATTGACTCATTGTCTGTTAGAAAGTGAATGGTTTTCTAAGCGAACTCCAGACTCTAGAATTATAAACTCAAGATGTTTACTCATATAACCTCTTATAGCTTCACTCTCTATGGCTCTATAAACTGACACTGATATTTGCCAGATTTCTTTTTTGCGGGAGTCATAAAAATATCTTGCAGCTATATTACCTACCACCTCGCCACGCTGCTAGACATCAAACGGATACTGAAAATAGAGCCAAATGCCGGAAATGCAACATCAAAATGCGAACTGTGAATGGTAAATGGAAAATGAAAAATGGAGCATCGAAAAAAAAGTGGAAAAAAATGCCAATGAAATTGTAGTGTTTTCTCATTTTTCCAGGGGGGGAAAGTCTTAGCCGATCCAACTTTATTTCAATGATCGATTAATGCCTGGAAGGTATTCGTATACGTTTTGCAAAACCATCCCCAAATATAGTTTTTCTGATTGGGAAAATGTTTTTGGGATGGAATGGTTTTATTGTCCGACAATACAAAGGCCTGAAAAGAACCGAAAACGGGAATTGCTCTAACGGTGTTTGCTCCCGTGAGGCGTATTGCGATTCACCCACTATTTCTAAGGGTGACTTTTCGGTACTATGTTGGTCATATAAATAGGGATCAGACTTTAATTTATATATAAAGGTAAAAGTGAAGGTTGAGGGAGTAGTAAAGGAAGTTTTAGATGTGAAAGTTAAAGTTAAGTAATGGAAAAAAAAAATTAAAAATATATAAAAAAAAAAAATAGTAAAATTTTTAATAAATTTTTAATAACTTATCAAGTTTAAAATCCCATTTTTTAGTTTCCAGAACATCTCAAGTCTAAACTTTCTATAACAAATTTGGCTTCTATTACCTTGAACGCGTCTGTATATTGCATGTGTGTGTGTGTGTGTGTGGGTGTATTATATATAAAGTCACTAAATATTTAGTTTACTGCAGACATGAATCATAACCGGAGGGAGGTTTCTTCCAAAATGACGGGTCACCGGCGGGGGAGTTATTATATTTCTAAGAGCGTATGAAGGGCGAGGCCGGAAGGAGACTGCACTAGTTCCTGTTCCTGCTCCTGCCTGACGCGCCACTTGAGTCTTATGAAAGTCATGATTTTTGTATGCGAAAAGTTTGTTACATGAAATGTCTGCTCACTAATTACTTATGTACTATATTCTCTGGCGAATGTCGATAAAATGACTTGGTTCTAATGGCCAAGCCAGATAGAATTAGAATTTGTGGCCAAAAATTGGAACAGAAATAGAAGAACAACATATGGCGGGGATTAGGTTGGTGTAGGAAAGGGGAACTATATGGGAAATTAAGCTAAAAATCTATATAAAAGTATAGGTTTTAGTTTGTTTGAATTAAAAGTTTAGTTTAGTAAGAAGTTTAGTACAGAAACTTTGAAGTTTTCTAATTTTAAAATCAATTTTCCTTGAAATTATCTATAAATTAGCCATCAAAAAGGTTTAAAAAGCTAGTACTTAAAGTTAATGATATATTTTTCATCTAAATACATTTCCTAACTACTTTCTTTAGCTTTAAAATGAGTTATAAAGTCATCTTAATAACTTTCTATTGATAGAAACCCACTCCCTTGACTTCCCTTTTTAATAAAATCCTTGACTCCATTTATGATTACCTCAACTTTTATTAATTAAAATCAATACTGCTGCTGCAATCGTAAATCCCAATACAGGAATTTCCAATTGCAAATGAACAAAAGCAGACAGGAAAATAATAATAATAAAAAAAAGAAAGAAAAAGAAGAAAACACAAACTAATGAGAAAATGCAATGGAAAAATCGCGGGGTAGAGGGCGTTGTTTTGCCATTGCTGTTTGCTTAATTGAAATTTATTGACTGCGCGTTTGTAAATTGTTTCATCTGAAGGCGGCCACAGAGGGGAAGGGGAGGGGTGCATACTTCTCACCAAACAGATGCAAATGCAGAGAATCAGAAGGAGTAGTGTATGACCAGGAAATCATAGCCACAGCACTGCTTCCCTCTTCATTTGGCTTCCCCTCCAAAAGTTGCGGTTCATTTGCTAGCGCCATCTGTTGTTGACGTAGCCGTTGAAAATCTTGCAAAATTATCAAAAAATTCTTAAGAGCAGAGCTCACTCCATATGGACGCATTAGCACCATTTGGAGTTTTATTTTCTAGGCTGTCAATCAGTCTATTGGATAGTTGTTAGCCAACGACGGCTGTCATTTGGCCCAAACTGACAGGTTGTCTGTTTTATTCGAGATTTTGACAGGGGAAATAAGGTGATTTTGGGCAGATGGTGGAGTGGCTCATGAAATGGTACTAGAATGGGAACTTTGGAACTTATTTAAGGGGAAAACAGGAACGTATATATATAAAGAAGAGAACTAAAAAGAACCTTCTATACTTAAAAAGAAACTAAAACGTAGTTTCTCTCTGTTCTTAAAACCCCGAAAACCACACTTCCCTGAGGACATAAAATCTTTAAGTATTTCCCATTTCCCTTTTATATTAATGAAGCCAACTGGAAATCGTATTAGAACAGGATGTGAATGAATGGCAAAGACAAATCGGAACGCATCAATGATTTCCCATAACAGGAAAGAGTGACCAATGTCATTGGCCTTGAAAATTCAACAACCCTGCCGTGCGGGGTTGGGGGCAAAAACTGAAAACTCCCTATTGAAAAAACTGTTTGGCCAGCAGTAAAGTAAGAACGCAATTTGGTAGAGTTCTATATATGTGTTCTTTGAAGGGTGTGAATTCATTTGTCGATTTAATTATTAGTTGCCAAAGCACTGAGAAAAATAAGGCAGAAAGTTGGTTTTAGATTTTATTTTTTGAAAATTTTTTAAGAGATTTTTTATGGCTGAGTTTTTGAGACTTAAAAGAAAGACTTTGTTGGATGGAAATTTAATTAAAAGAAAATATCAATAGAGACCCTTTTTTCCAGTGTCCCAACTCTAGTTTTTTTCCCTGTTTTACTTTCAAATGCATAGCGAGGGTGACTAGAAAAACTGTCCACCCTCATAGAACTTCTCGAATGCGTACCATTCACTGACCTTGGAATATATATATATATATATATATATATATGTTATATATATCTGCATTTAGGAATCGGAATGCGGAAACCTCAAACTCAATCGGGGTTGCAAGTTAATCCACTCCACATGGTCCATCAATTCAATTAGTCGAAGGGAGCGGCATTCAAGATAAAGCTCAAGACTTTTATTTGCCATCGATAAACGAATAATGAAAGAAAGTGATATCTTAAGAGGGTGATTGTAAGGGAAAGTAAGCGTGTTTAGGGTATAATATGTGACAGTTTTTACTGATTTCTTAGGATTAAAAACTAAACTAAGAGTCTAACAACCAAAACCAAGTTAAATTGGACATGCCAAGGATGAATGAGTTCTTGCACATTGCATATTCAACGTTTCCTAACCCAATCACCCGCCAGACTTGGCTATGGACTCCATAATTGAGGTGCTTTATGGGGCAAAGAAAAAAAAAAAGAGGAAATGGAAATGGAAGTGGAAATATTCCGAGGATGCTCTAGGGCTTTTGGAGTCTCACTGAACGAGCATGTAACTAGACGCTAAATAACGTTTAGCATGGAAATGGCTTTGGCTTTGGCTTTAGCTTTGGCTTCACCTGTGGCGGGCATACTTTCCACCTACTTTCCACCTACTTTCCTCTCAACCTTCCCTACAACTCCGTGACTTAAACTGTTTGCATAAACATTTCCATTCTTTTTGTGCCATCCCACATACGCCATGCGCCATACGCCATTCGCAACTTGCAACTCTTGCCACATCCTAAACCCATCCACCATTACGTCTACGTGCTAAAGTGCACTGAGGAGTCAACCAGCGTCTTCCCTGAAAATTCAATTTGCCGCAAGTTTGCCAAACACTGAACAAATTTCTTTTTTAAGAAAACTTTTCAAACGTGTTTCCCAAAAGTTTAGAAGGTTTCTATTTATAAAGAAGAAGAAGTCTTCTGGAGATGATAACTAAGAGCTTCACAGCCATAAAAGTTCTTTCGAGTTATGGAAAGTTGAGTTCTGTTTTTGAAGTTATAGTACTAATTTTCTCAGTGCATACGCTGTTGACAGTTATGTCAGTCAGGTTTTGTGGGTGGGTGGGTGTTGCACGTGGAAATTGGAGGTGCATCCTTAAGCCGTTTCTTAAACGTTGCAATCAGCTTACATGTTCATAATTCGCACGGGGTCTTCAAGTCAACTGTGAATATATGATATCGTATGTGTGTGTATCTGCCTGTGTGTGTGTGTGCCTCTGCCTGTGTGTGGCAGCAACACTTTGATCAAGTTTGGCAGTTTGTGCAACTTATCAGCACATTAAAATGGCTAACGGTTCAATGACCATTGCCAATTTTCGGGGATAAAGTTTATTTAATGGCACGTGTGTGAGTTGCGTTTTCATTAGGAAAATATTTTATGGCCATTTTTTATGGAATTTGGTATAGAAAAAAAAGGTTGTTCTAAAAGAGATAGAAGGCAACATACCCTGTAAATAGATTTTCCAGCTTTTTTTATGATCAACAAACTTATATTTAGAGATCATAGAAAATCTTTACCTTAAAGATAAAATTCAAACAAAAAATCTGTTCATTTAAAAGGCATCTACGATTGCCTGATAATCCCTGCGGCAAGAAAAGGGAAACCCGAAATGCAAAAAAAAAGAGAAATCAAAGCTGATTTTCTTTTACCACTTTTTCTCTCTCTCTCCCTTCTGTGGAATGCATTTTTAACACTTTTTTGGCACGCATCTCGAGCGGCTTTTCCCAAGGGTGGAATAAAAAAAAAAAAAGAAAAGGAAAAAGGAAAAAAGGAGGGAAGCCAAAAATATGATAAAATTTGAAGGGGTGCGAGCAGCCGGCGTCCCGGGGTAGTTCGATCAGCCTTTATTATTTATCGATTGGCATTCGATTGGCCATTCAGCCTGTTAACAGTTGAGTTGGAGAACAATGGCAGGCAGAAGATAGATGGCTCTTGCCTTTCAGCTATTATATATTTTTGGCTAACGCCCTAGGGCTATGGGTTGTTATTTTTTTTGTGATTAAAAAATAAGTTAAAATTAGGTTTTTTCTTTAAATATTTTAAATTTTAATCAATCCTATAGTGATACCCACTTCTAGGTTGTTATTATTTGCTTTTTAGAAAGACCAAAATTAAACATTAAACCCAGAAACAGAAACAGAAACCGAATCCAAACCGAGACCAAAAAGCAAACAAACATATCAAACGTTGTCCCTTAACATCTGTTGAAAAATGATTGAAGGACCGACGGAAAAGCTCAGCCGGGTGTATGGAAAAGGCCAACATATGTGACAGAGCCACCTAACCACCAGCTAGCCCTATTCTTTACCATATCTTCTGGGTATTATTATGTCACAAGGTGGGCTCACACTACTACGTGTTGGGTTTATGCTAATTTATTGCTGCACCAAAAAAAAGAAAAAAAAACTCCAGGCCTCAGGTTGCGTCTGGTGCTAACTTTTGCCACCCCACCAACCAGTGGACAATTGAGATATTTTCAGTGCTCTAGTTTTTTCCGGAGGGTTACAGGGGGTTAAATCGTAGGGCAACAACAAATGACATTAACAACGCTTAGAGCAATTACACAGAGGGAATATATATATATATATATATATATATAGAAGAAGGGTAGGTGGTTGCTTCTGGGCAGAGGAGATGTGGGGTTTTGGATTATTTATAATGAGGCAATAACAATTTGTGCTGCAGTTGGTCATGACATTCGATTAAGCTGTCGGATGGCTTAGCTTTTGTACAACGGCTGCTCTCTGGTTTTTCTCATTTAAACAAAAGTTAAGCTGTTTGCAGTTTGTAATCTTTGGATGTTGTTAAACAAATTATTGCTATTTGTTGTCATCATTGTCATTATCTTGTTTAATCTTTTTACTTGTGAGAAGTAAGGGAATATAGTTTTAAGATTTTAAGATTTAAAAAGTAAATCTTAACTATGGCTTTAAAATACATTATTTTAAAGTTATGTCCAGTAACCTTTATCTAACTACCTTTCTTCTCTTATCATTTCAGGTTCGTATATATTTAAATAACCAAAGTTCAACATCTACACACTTCAAGGATAAGTTCTAATCCCTAAAGTGAAGAAAACTCAACTCCCACCAATGAAAGAAAATGTAGGAATTTGGAAATATTCTTGGGCTTTAGCTTTGATGCCACTTAAAAGCACTCAAGTTGTCGTAATAATGCTCTTAGGCAAGCAACAAATATATGCATATATATACCCGTATATAGGAAAATAGCTAAGAGTGGGGAAAATCCATCTTATTGTTGCACCATAATTCAGGTTTATTGTCAAATGAAGACAAAGGCAAAGACAAAGCCAAGACAAGTCGCAAACACTCTAAGGGAATTGTGACTTACAGAGTGTTCAGACAGATAGACATATGTTTTGTTCGTTTCTTAAATTATTTTTAAGTAATTCTATCAGGCAGTCAATATTGGACTTGTTTAGGTCGCCTTTTTCAAAGATCTACGCCTTATAATTCCCAACTAGTTAAGGCAATGTGACTAAAAGAAGTCTTTAAGGAAGCTAGTAAAGGCTTACCCTTTAAGTTATTATACTAGTAAACTAAACTTTAAGCAGTTTTTTTTAACTTTATTTTCTTTGTTCATCATAACCATAGCCAAATTTATTCATGCACTTGGCCCTGCATAAACTTACTTGCTGCATTTAAATGCATTTAAAAACGCTTAGCTGGCGCACTGGTAATAGTCAGATGGAGATGGAGACGGAAAGATATGGGATATAGGGATTAGAAGAGGAGAGGGAGCTACTACAAAGGTCGGCCTTAACCCCTGACAGCCCCCCCCAAACCAACAACAAAGAGAGACGAACTGGTTGGAGCCCCACTAAGCTAAGACAAAGCTTTCTGGTTTATCTGTCTGCACCAGGCAAGCTGTGACTTCTCTTTCGCACTCTATTGTTTCTGTCTCTTTTTGCCATTACACACACATACAGACACACACCTAACTGTATTATATATCTGGGTGTGTGTATATGTGTATGTGTGAGTGTGGCTCTCTATGCGGTTTATTTATGCCGTCTGCCTGATTTCCGCTTTTTAAATGCTTCTGCCCTCGGTTGCAGCTTCTGCTGGTGCGCTGCTTGGGCGAAAGAACACTGCTAAAAAAGGTTATAAAATGATTCAATTTATAATATATACAAACTTTCTTTCTGTGTAAAATCTTTGTCATAAAACTCAGACTAAAACTAAAAACTAATCTTATGATCAACTCCCTTAAAACTTTTGTTTTCTCTCAGTGTAGACCACATTGTCTCTGTCCTTCAGCTTATACAACAACAAATTTATTTCCATTCTGTTCTTTTCTATGCGTTTGCAGTTAATTTTTGTTTTTCTGTTTCATTCCGTCTGTCTTATACCCTGACTGTACTCCATCTCTTTCCCTCACTTAGGCAGAGGTGCTAAGTGGAACACCAATTGGCCCTGACAAAGGCATTGCAATTAGTGGTAGAGAGCATGCAAGAGTGGGGAAATGGTCTTGAGTGAGATGGATAGAGATTGAAATGTGGGCAAAGAAAAGTTAATGGAGAAAGGATTTCATGTAATAGATCCGTTCCTAATGAACAGCTTCATTTCCTCAATTTTAAAAGAAAGAAAGACGGAGAGAGGAAGATTCAACTAGAAGAAGGAAGGAAAGAAATTAATTGTAAGAAGGTAGAGAAATTGTAAGAAAAAGTTGAAGAAAAATGAAGATAATATAGAGGTAGAAACTTAAGAAAGCTAAAAACAGTTTTCTGCAGTTTTCAAATTAACCTAAAATGAAATTTTTTTATGGTTAAGCATAGAAACGCGGGAAAAGGAACATTCCCAACGTTTCTACGGCTAGTACTTGCTCTATAGCTTCTCCTTTAAGCATGGTTTACCAGACATTTGCTGAAACTTTTAACATAAATGTTAATTGTAGTTGCTTTTCGCCTAATGTGATCAATTTCCCAAGTTCCCAGACATTTCACCATTAAACTCACATGCATTTATTGCCTACCTAATTCGATAATTTGCGAGTTAATTTTATAACTCACACTCGTGGCATCTCTTCCTCGCCCACATGCTAACTTAATCAAATGGCAATTTAAAGTCTTTCCCTATCGAAAACAACGCCGCCTCCCCTCCCCCAAACCAACTCAAAATAAACAAATCAAGCGGGTTGCAGATAATAAATGGTTGAGTAACGTTTAACGAGTTGCATGCAACCCGCAACCCCACAGAGAAGAAGAATTAGATGCACACTGACCGCAAAACTGAAATGGAATTCCCTTGTCCAATGTGTCCGAAAAGCCAAAAGGTCAACGCCAATAAAAAGGGTTGTAGATGGATAGATGGATGGCTGGGTAGATAGATGGTCAGATATGGATGGACTATATGCAAATTAGCCTAATTAGATGACAGGACACGCACACCAAAATGATTTGGAATGGGTTGGGGTCACCACATTGGTCACCATTCTTGGTGTTATGTAGAAACAAATTGGTTTTAGAAGTCCAAATTCGTAGTGGTTACACTTAATAGAGAACAAATTTGGGCATGGAAAATCTAGAAACTCCCCAACAGGGCAAACCCTTGTAGGATTTTCAAGTGCATTAAAATACTTTTTAAGCCAACGCTAAAAGGAAAATGATTAATTGCATTTGCTTTGCAGGGAAGTTAAAAAAAAAGAAGAAGGGAAAATCGCGAAGAACAAGACAATTTTCCAGCTTTTTAAGTATTTTCCCAACACTTTTCGAGGGTTGATGAACTTACAGAGAAAAATTTTCTTACTTTTTAATTAAATTTTTTCAAATTATATATATTAAAATAAAAACCTTTAGGAATTTGTTAGATATTTACAAGAAATGCTTTCCCTTAAGTTAATTTTCACAAATTTTTAGTTTCTTTTTACAAGAAAGTAAGCTTTTCCCTTTGTGTAGGCGGTTTTCTTCTTATGCGACTTTTACTTTGCCGCCTGATAAATTAAATTGAATTCCCTGCCTTTGCTGGCCTGGCTGAGATGTGATGAAATCCGTTTAAACGCAACTTTATCTAGACCACCCCTCCAGTGCCTTGTCTGAGATGCCAACAACCCCCCTTTTAAGACATGCGCCACCCCACCAGGCTGTCGCTTCAAATAATGATGATGATGATGATGGGAGCGATGAGCATTTGTTGTCGCCATGGAAAAGTGCTTCTGACCAGCTTTTACCAACCCTGAAAAGCCCCCCCAAAAAAATATTGTTGTCTAATTTCTAGAGGATTTTTATGCAATAAGGGGGGGTGGTGGATAACTCTCCAAAACTCTCTCTTCCCCAAACTTTATCCCTTGATTTCCGTAGAAATAGTTGCTTTAGGCTTAAGCTTTTCCTGTTTGTTGTTGCTGTTGTGGTTAGAGTTCTAAGGCTTCGGCAGGTCTATTTAAGTTAAGGTTAGAAAAATTGCGCCAGCCAGGGCGGGAAAATCCATAGAATAATTAATGGTAAATGATTTTTCAATGGATATACACATTTGATGAAGATGGATGCTTGCTTTTCCAGTTCTCGCTTTTTGAGTGGGAAATGTCATTGATTTTCATTTAATTAAGGGTTGCAAAATGCTTTGCTTTGATATATATATTTTTTGGATCAGGTAATTGCAATATAATTAATGTGCTTTATGCATTTTCTTTTATCATTTAATTTATGCATTTAAATAGGTGACTAAGTTGGCTTAAATAATTAATTGCTTTTATATGAGAACAATGATGAGATTTTGTATTTTTTCTATTTTTCTTTATTGATTTTGTAAGTTAACTTAACCTATAGTTAAAGCATAATAACTACCGAAATGAAAGTAAAGAAAGTCCTTGTTAAAATCACCTCACATTTCGACAGTCTGCTTTTCCACTTTCATCAACCTCCTACTTTTCTACCCCCTTGTTTTTTAAGTCAGCTGCCATTATACCGTTGATTTTATCGTCTGCTTTGACAGCTGTCACGCCGTCATTGTTGAAATGCCATTGGTGTGTGCGTGTGTGTGTGGGCGTTGGAGAGTATTGTTGTGTCGAAATTGCGATGTCGCTGTGTTGTGTTTGAGTGTTGTTATCATTGCATTTTCCCCCCATGTGATTCGCATTGATTGATAGTCTACGAAGATTTGTTTGTGATGAGGAAATGAAATTGCGGTGTTTCTTTTGGGGGGGTGATGACTTGAATTTTGATAAGATGTGTGTTTAAAATACTCAATTTTAATTAATAGTTAAGGAATTTATGAAAAATAACGACAATTATTTGAATTTTCTTACAAATGCTTGGGGTCTTCATAAATCTAAAAAGTTTTTGTTCCATTTTATTAAGTTTCCTTTTATTAAGAAGTGGGAGTTTTCCGGAGTTTATGCCTGCAACAACAATAGATCTCAATTCCATTTCCGTGCTAGTCGCTTCCTAGCAATTTCCTGACGCCAGGTGTCGCATTTTGTGCATTAATGCTCACCTCATCCATTGTGCTACGTTAAATTGCATCTGTCTCACTTTTGGTGGCTGTCTCCTCACACTTTTTGCAACAACATTTCCGCCACAGACACAGACGACAACGACAACGATTGGGGAAATGCCGAGGAAAACTGGGAAAGTGTATGAAACGGAAAAGAGCTGAAGTAGCAAAAAGAAAAAAAAGGGAATTGTTTTGCTCTTGTTTCTGCAATTTTGTGTGACAGATGGAAAGGTGGAGATTTGCAAAAGGGACATACCAACGAGTACATATTGATCGTTGTTGTTAGGTGGGGGAGAGGGGGGGATGACCTATGCGGGCAAATAAACTGAACTATGCATGAACCTAAATCAAATTACCTGTCTGAGGGACTGACTAACCGCTGGACTTCATTAACTGCTGGAAATCACCTCTGTCAATCCCCCGTGTTTCCACTCTTTCCACAACCGGTGTCACAGCTAATTTTCCATGCAATTACATGCAGTTTGCAGTGAAGGACTCGTTTGTCTACGTTTTCCCGTTTGCCCATCCCCCCTTCATAGCTTTTCACTTTCTCTCGTCGTCGTCGTGGTGTTGTCCTGTTTGGCCTTTGGGGCATATCCCTTCTGTACATTTCCTCCGCCGCCTTTTGGCCTTTTTAATTGCATCAGTAACGCTTGATTTAACATTTTCCAAAGCGACTCATTTTATGTTGGCCAAATGGAAAAGTCAAAAACGAAAAATGAAAACTTAAAGTTGGAGAAAGGGGCGGATTTTTTGATAGGATATGTCAAAAGCTTAAAAAAGATGAAACTTTTGATAAGAAATTCTATAAAATTCAAAATAAAACAAGGAAAGAATAACTTTTTGTTTAAAAAGTAAGCATAAATTTAATCTTTGTGATTTATTTTTGATAAAAAGATAACTATAAAGTGTTCTTTATGGAAATATTAGCAAAAGTAACTGAGAACTATACTTCTTAAACCTTATATCATCCCTAAAATCTATGAATATCCTAACAAAAGCATCATAAAAATAATAAAAAATGTATAAATCAAAAACAAAGACCCCCAAAAAAGAGCAAGCAACAAAGGCTGTCGGAATTAATCAATGAATTTTTGTGGGATTTAACAAGTGGGTCAGAGATACAAAAAACTGCCCATGGAAAATGCACTGAGATATAAACAAACACACATGTAAATAAACACGGCAAGCATAACGGAAGTGGAGGAGCGTAAAAAAACAACAACAACAGAAACTTGCCGAAAAAAAAAAAGAATAACATCAAGACTTTTCCTGAATGATGCCCACTATTTTGTGTCTCTGTCTTACGCCCACGTTTTTTTTCGCTCCGTTCATTCATAGAAATTCAAATTTTCGCCGCTGTTTTCGCATTTATCTAACGGCATTTACTGCGCAACAATCGTGCCATCTCCTTTGGCCATGCGCTTGTCCTTTCTACCTTCCGCTATTCTGTCCTTCTCTTTTGCACAAACGCTTTGGGCTGTTTCACCGCATGGCTTATACGTATACGAAAGTTTTGCCGGCAACTCCTCGACAGGAGTGTGTTAGTGTTAGTCTCTCTGTGTGTGTGTGTGTATCTGCCGAAATATATTGATTTTCTCTATTCCCTTTTATTAAGCATTTTCTGTTCATTGTGGCTTTTGTTGTCTGCATTTGTTGTTATCGTCGCTTCTTTACGCAGACGAGACTGTCCTTTGTTGTTGTAACTTTTGCATAGCAAAAAAAAAAGAAGAGAGAAGAAGATGAAGAAGAAGAAATCACAACAAAAAAAAGTTCACCGGTTCCGGGTGTAGAATGTGTAGTTGTAATGCTCATTTAATATTTCCTCCTTCTTCTTGTTCGGTTTTTTTTTGGCTGCCTGGCAACGCTGGAACAGTGGTAACTTTACATTTCTGAAAGTTAAAGTATTTTATTTTGAGTGTTCATATTATTTATTTGTTTTTATAAGAAACTTCAGATGATTTTGTTTAAGATATTCTATAGTTAAAAATAATGTTAAATAATTCTTAACTTAATAACTAAACATTCTCAAGAGCACCCACTGTACCAGAAATACGACATTTGCTTTCGCAGCTTTTTATTTTTTTTTTTTCGTACTTCTTCTGTCGGCCTTTTTTTGTGCAGCTTCCGCTTTCACATAGTTGGGCTTCATCTGCCACTCCCACTCTCTAGCTCTGGCTTTTTCTGGCCCGCCTACTTTTGTGCCCTCCTCTTTGAAAGAAACATTTTGTAGGAGAAAACAAATTGAATTTGTCTGCCCGGCATTCCAAGATTTTGCCGGCAACCAAGAAAGAGACAGAGAGAGAGTCCCGTTTTTTGTAGGTATTCCCTTTGGAGAAACAAAAGTGGAGAAAGTGCGGAAAAGGTCCAGCAAGTACAGTGAACATGTTAGATTTCTGTAAAATTTTAAAAATATTTATTAAAGGAGTTTCTCTAATCAATATTTTTTTTTTACAAATATAGTAAAATTTCCAAAAATATTTAAAAATAGAAAGGCATTAGTTTCATAGCAAAATCACCTGTTAAACATAGAGATTACCTACTGTACAGCTAGCTTCACTTTCAGGCAACTCTTTGTAACCGTAAACAGAACGCCAGGGGAAAAGGTTCCCCGGGAAAAGTGGAAAAAGGAGCGGATCCTGAAATGGCTACAGGGCAAACACATTTGTAAACACTCCCACACATACACATATACACCATATATAGAAAACACCCACACATTGGTAGCAATTTATGTATGTGCAGACACACACACATTTTGTGGCTGAAAATTGTTTGCACAAATCTTTTGCAAGAAAAAAGGATTTTTTTTTTTTTTTTGTATGTGGCCGCCCCCAATGAAATGAAACTTTTGCCAACCGTAAAGTTCTTCCTGATGAAGAACAAACCAAAAATTGAGTGTGTATGTGTGTCTTTTCTATATATATATATAATATGTAGTAATAATATTAAAGTAGGAAATATTCATATTCCGTTCAGACAGTGAAAGTTTCCTTTCTGCATAGATTTCCCTTTGAATTTTCCATAGAATTTTCAAAAAATCCAGGAGGAAGACTTCTCCTGTCTGCATTTAATTCAATTTAATTCTCTGATTGTGTGTGTGTGTGTGTTTGTGTATTGCCTTTCTTGGGTTGTGTTTTTGGGTATCAACAACACCATCTAATTGGATTATTTAGAGATGCTGAATAGAGGTTGAAGGAAGTAAGTCCTTGCATGTGTGTCTTAAAAATAAAATCAAATTATTACTACAAGTTTTCTGTCAAATTTTAGTTGCCTACTTTTATGGGCTTTTAGTTTTTCTTCCTGTGATTCCTCAATTGAATTTCCTCGTTTAAGCTGTAGTATTTTTCAAGTTTCTATTCATATCCCATTTGCCAACCTATTAATCATTCTATCAATCAATCAATTCATTAAATTCGCCTTGGACTTCCCTTCCCTTTCCTTGCCTTTCAACCCTTTTTTTCCTTTGATGGGCAAACTTTCTTTTCGCCATCCTCTGGCTTTTTATTTCTTTGACGTCTTATGTGATTTTGATGGCCATAAAATGTCATGGGATAAGACGTCATAAAAATAAGAGGAAAATAAAGGGAAAATAAAGGGAGAATAAGGGAACGGAGGCGTTGCCTTTAAAAGGGTAGAAAGAAAAAAGGGATTTGTTTTGCGATTTTTCGCAGTAAATTAGGCAAATTAAAATGGTAAATTTTCTTTGTGAGGAAAAAATGCAAATTTATGTGCAGTCTACGCCCATTTTTTTTATAAAAAAAATTCCACATTAAAAAAAAATAAACGGGAAGAAGAAAAGTCGAGTGCAAAGATGCAGAAAAAGGAGTTGGAGATTTTATGGAGGAAGCGCAAACAATAGGCGGCACATGGAAAGGAATAAAAAGAGGAAATGCGAATGGAAATGGAAAAAACGTAGACGTTGATTTGTGGCCTCCCTGAATCTGCCATAATGTCCTTGAAAGGATGTGTGTATGTATACAGGTGGCCCATAGCCAAAAGCCATAGCCATTTTCTACCACCCGGCATTCCCTATTATTCCAGCTCCTATTCCCTCCACTTTTTCCCACCCATTTCCCATTTCCCTATTAACCAGAAATGGTTTGCTCAAATATTTCCATCGCCTGCGGCCTCAAAAAGTAAACAAAACAAAAAGCTTACAGCCCACACGACACCGTCCACAATGTGAAAAGTATAGCAATTTTCTTCTAGTATTACTCAAGGATTTCTTTTGCAAATATTTAAGGTGAGCTGAGGACGGGCCGGAAAGGCTCCCAGACAGGGCCATTTACAGTCCACACCCTGTGTATTTTTCATTAAATTTAATGAGTTCGAGCGATTTATCTGTAAAATCAATCTAATTGTTTAAGATTTACTTGATTGGTTTAACTAGAAGTTGGCTATTAGATTAGATTTTATGGTTTTTCATACTTTTAAGGAGTTAACTTTTCAGTTTCCTTTCTAAGAAGTTTCTTAAATTTTATGTATTTACAAATTCTTCAAGTTTTTCTTGACTATATCTTGACATTTGAAGTATAAAACTTGCAAATTCTATTAAGCATTCCGTCTTTCCTTGTCCCTATGCAGGCGTCTCTTTTTCTATCTCTATCTCTGTTCTCTATATCTATCTCTCTTGACTGTGTCTTTTAATATTCTGCTGCTGTTTCTTCCATTTCGGAGTTTGGCAAATGCAAATTGCCGCACAGCTGCCGTAAGTTACTGCCTAATCCTGCAGTGGCTGGAGCTCCATTCCTGCTGCAAAATGAAAGCAGCAAAAATGTTAATTAATTTGAGTTTCAGGACCAAGAAAAGGGCGTGCCAGCCGGCTGTAATTTTCCCCGCATTGCCATTGTGTTTTCCTGCAGAGAAAGAAAAATTATGATAATTTTTTTGAGGATTAATATTTAATAAAACTGTATAAGTTGCGTGGTATTAAAGTGGGAGCGGGAAGTCAGTGGAGTTTTAGTAGGTTTTTTTCCATTGCCTACTTTTATGCTGATTTCCCTTAAAAAGTATCCTATTTTGTCCATAGCTAAACCAGTATTGGTCCAAATCTAGAGCTTGTTATTTATTTCACTTTAAATTTGGATGCGCTTTTAATTGACTGTGATCCATTATTCCTTTCTGAGGGCTTCGGTTGCGTTGATGTCGTGACCTCTATCATTAAATCAGAGCTCGCACCAAAAAATCAGAACAATTACGCTTAAAGTAAGTATACGAATGTTAAGTTTCGATAGTTAGCTGCATAAAACAGTCATTGTTTTAGCCCTGCTTATGGTTTTGACAAAGTTAGAGCTAAGAGACTGCAACAAAACCGGACTCTCTGCTGTCAATATACGTATACTTGATTTTACGAGCAAAAAATCAGTTTTTTAGCCATAGCTCAGCCAAAAATGGTTCAAAACGGGAATGTAATGCCTCGTAGGGCTCGTATTTTGATTGCTATGATTCTCAATTGATTTGCATTCAAATCTGGGAAACTTCATTTTTGGGCCATTTTTGAAAATTTTGATGATGGTACCCCTTATCAAAAATGCGAAATTTGGATCAAAATTGACTTTCCCAAAATCGAAAAACGAGTGATAGGGGTGGTTAGTGTTGGTCGTTAGCAGCACGAAACAGTCGTTCTTTTGGCTGTGCGTCTTGTTTTGGCCGAGCTAGAGCTGAAAAACCGCAACAAATATTGCATTTTGATTTTTTAGCCATGAAATCAGCCCTCGCAGCAAAAGAGCAGTACACCACTGTATAAAGTGGGTATAGGGGCTTAAAGTGTTGGTTGTGAGCTGCATAAAACAGTCACTGCTTTAGCTGTGCGTCTTGTCTGAGCAAAGTTAGAGCTCAGCAAGTGCAACAAAGTCGGGCTCTCTGCTTCCAAAAGGCGTATACTTGATTTTGGGCACAAAAATTTCAGTTTTTTAGCTATAGCACAGCCAAAAACGGCCCAAATGAGGAATGTAATACCTCGTAGGGCTCGTAACTTGATTGCCATGATTCCCAATTGGTTCACATTCAAATCTGGAAAACTTCATTTTTGGCTCATTTTTTGAAAATTTTGATGATGGTACCCCTTATCAAAAATGCGAAATTTGGGTCAAAATTGACTTTCCCAAAATCGAAAAACGAGTGATAGGGGTGGTCAGTATTGGTCGTTGGCAGCACAAAACAGTCGTTCTTTCGGCTGTGCGTCTTGTTTTGGCCGAGATAGAGCTCAGAAACTGCAACTAAACCGGACTGTCGCTGCCAATGGAAGTATACTTGATTTTGCGCTAAAAATATCAGAAGTTTGTTCATACCTAAACCAATAATAGTATAAATATGGAACGTAATACCTCTTTGAGTTTGTTTTTTAAGTCTTAACATTCATTCTGCATTAATTTTTTGCAAAAAAGATATCCTTTTAAGAGGTTTCCTCTCTTTGAAAATAAAAACCTTCCCAAACTTAAATCATCTTTATTTAAATGATTTTTCCAAGAAGCTTAGATTAGATTATTTAGATTATTTTTCTAACTGTAAACATAACAGCACTCCCGCTAGTGCTGGCAAACTGATGCAATGACTAACTGACGCTGCCTGTCAAGTAGGAAATGCGATGCATTGTTGTAGTTTGTTGTCGCTGTCGCTGTCGCTTATAACAATGACACCAAATTACATCATTAATGAAAAATATAACAAAACAAGAAGGGGCGAGGGCGGTAGAGAAACTGAAGATGAAAACTTGCATCATGCACAAAAGTCGCGCCCTGGTTTTGTCATATATATATATATATATATCTATATAGTATGAAAAGTACAAACACATAGATAACCTTATCTAAATATGTGCGAGTGTCTTGTACTGCATACTTGAGCTCTTTGCGGTTTGAGTTTCATGCGAAGTGAAATCGCTGGAAAATCCCAAAATGGGTTGAGAGAAGGAAAACCTACTAAAATAGGAAATGCTTGAGCACTCGAGCGGTAAAGTACTTGAGATACATTTTGTGGTTCACCGGAAAACCGCGTAGTTAAATTCTTTTCATAAGATTTTTCAATGACTTTTAGGTCAGAGATTTTCTTTTTTCTTCAATAATTTGCTAAAAAACTACAATTTTATGACAGTTTCAATTTCCTAATTAATGCAACTTAATAAATTAAAAAGTTCATTAAAAGTTTTAGCCCGCAAGAAAGTGCATTCTTTTAATTTGTCACTTGAGAAATTTTCCTCGCTTTTCCTCCGCCAATTCAATGTGTTGCAATACCCAAAGTTGGCCAAAAAAAAGTTTTGCTTTTGGCAAGAGAAATCTTCAACTTTTTGGCACTTTTATGCACTTCAACGCTTCTCAATACATTTTCTTTTGGCCCAACACTGGCAGAGGTGTATAGTTTGGCCACGCCAAAAATTGGTCCCACCAGCTATCGTTTCTATAGCCCAGATACTTTGTTTGCCACCCGCACAGTTTGCAACTATGTATCTATCTTTTAGCATCATCAAAAACCATCAGAATCTGAAAATGTGTTAGCCAGCTATATAGTAAGGAATATATATATATAGAGTGGGTATAGAGTGGGTATAGAGTGGGTTTGGTTGTGGTTTTTGCAAACAGCTTTTTGGTTCAACAAACTTCAATTAATGGTGCACGGCAGGTTGAGCTTTTGTTGTTGTTGTTGTTGTTGTTCTACAGTTTGTTTGTTTGCCAAACTAGAAAAAAAAATGTGGAAAAATAGCGTTAAAAAAAAAGAAAACTTTGCGACACTTTCAAGTGTCGACGGCGGCTGGTTGGGCTCCATGGGCTCATAACGAACGCCAGTCGAGAACTAAGCCAGAGGGCACTGAGAGAAAGTGGGGTTAACTAGAGTAAGAAGTTCTACGAAATAAGATGGGGAATTAATGAAATTTAAGATTTTTATATTGATTTAGGTTTTGATAGCTTGAAATATGAGAAAGAAGTCTAAACTTAAATTGAGTTTTAAGTTAGATTTTTAGAGATTTGTTTTAAAGAGGCTTTAAAAGTGATTTGAAAACTGAAAAATCTGATATATTTTCTTTACATTTTTGATTCATATCTCTAAGAACTCTTTTTAGACTAACAAACATGTTGTTGGTTAGCTTTTGGAGTTGGAAAATAACTCATAAATCTCCCTAAAAGTAAATTCTAAAAAGAATGAAGATAAACCTTGCTTCTTGCACCCTTAAAATCCATATTGTTGCCTACTTTTAGACACTTTTAAAAGTGTTTTCATTGCCCTTAAGATTTTTTTTCGATTCCCTAAGTTTCTTTACCCCTTTTTCCCCCAGTGCTTTTTCACCATATAACCCCACTCATAGTCTGGCCGCCCTCTGCCATTCATCTAAATGTTGCCTAGCCCAGTTTAGTTTAGGTCTTATAGAGGCACCTCTGCCATCTCTGCCACCAATGGAGTTTTTGAATTTTCCTAGGCTTTTCCAAAGCCCACCTCCTCCCCCAGTCCATTTAGTTTTCACTCTCTTTTATGCTGCGTTTCTTCTTCTCTTTTTCTTTTTCTTTTTTTTGCGTAAATATTTATGTTGCTTAAAATGTTGCTCTTTGGACATTGGCATGGCATGGCATGGCATGGGCGTTAATGCCTCAGTGGGCGTGGTTCAATTAACGCGTCTGAGGTTTAGAAACATTCATTTCCACACATTTTCTTTTGACATTGCAATGCAGTGTGGGGAAAACTTAAACATAAAGCTAAGTTCTGGTAACATTTTGGTTAAAACTATAAATTTCGATCAACAAAGTTGCAATTTTTTTGTTTGTGACTGAGAGGGGGATCGGGAGTTGGGCTATAAACATTTGTCATTCCGTTTTGAAGTTGCACATAAAAAGAATTGCACATAAAAAGTGTAGCAGTGGGGAAATTTTATAGGGAAATAAGTTTGTGGTGGTGGCATTACAATGTGGAAAGGGGGTAGCTCTTTCGCGGAGAGGCAACAAAGTTTTTAATTACAAGTGTGACATAGTTTTTCCAGCAGTTTTTATCAACAATAAAGATTGCATTTTCTTTTGGGAAAAACTAAGCGAGATGGCCAGATTAATTGGGGGGAAAAACGCTGTTAATTTTGTCCCAAATCAGCGATTTGAAAACCATCTGCCTTGGCATCAATCTGCCAGGATTTAGACAGCCATCTAGGCTAAGAACCGATTGCCAGAGATTCTCCTCCTCCTCTCTCTCCCTCTCTCTCTCTCGCTTTAAATCCTTTAAGGATTGAGTTCAGCCAGCTGAATTGGGGCTAAGGCCTTGCCACGTTCCGTTGCACATACTAAAATTGCAGAAAAACAGCAGAAGAAAACAGAAGTGGCTGAGCAAATGCAAATTCAAAGTGCAAGTCGAAGTCATTTAATTAAAATGCTGCAAGCGGCAGCAGCTAAGTTTTAATTAGGATTAAATGGACTTACTAGTTAGTAGAGAAAAGTTGAAATTGAAAAAATTACAAAGGAAACTAAATGCTAGCTAAAATCCAAACTTAAATCAGATATATAGCTAGCTATATAGTTATTCCCAAACCAAATTGACAAAATGATAAACAAATCGTATGAAATCTCTGCAAAAATAAATCAAAACCTGCTTCTTCTTGGTCGTGATGTTCGTTGAAGGAAAATAGGTTAACCGTCTCTAACGATTTGCCCAACCCCATTTTCCTTTTTGAGCCAAAAAAGGGGTGAAAATCCTAACTGACATTTGACATGGCCAAAACCAAGAAAGCTTTGCATTGGCAAAATGTCAAAGGGAGAGAGAGAGAGAGACGAAATTCGAAATTGGAAAGAAAAAGGAAAAGGAGAAATAAGAAAAAAGGGGAAAAGACTACAAAAGATAGATTAAGGTTAATTCCCCGAGATGGGCATTCGACAAGGTCCATTAATAATGCTAATTTATTGATTTCGCATATTGCATAACCTGATTTTGCCATCAACTTAGCTTATCTATATAGCTTTTGGCAGATCTTTGCTAATTTTGCTATAAGCTTGGATGACTACGATTAAAAGTTAGATAAAGGGGGATGGTGGAAAGCTACAGAAAGCCCATGAAAGACTTGCGTTTTTAAAATCCCTATAAAAATATCCAAAAACTTAACCATTTCGTAAACCCGTAAACCTTCTACTAAATATCTAACACATTGACAATGCCATTCGAAATGTCAAAGTCAAAATTATCGATAGTTTAAAAAGCAAACGCTACATGGGCCATTTTCTATATATACAAATTAGACCCGAAATTCCTTATCAATATGAAAATTTACCAGCAAATGTGTTTCAAATTTGTTTTTTATGAGAAAAATACTTGCTTTCTGCTGATTTATAGCTCATAATTTATGACTTTTACTCCAAATAGCAAAGCTTTTCCATTTAAATGGCCAAATTTGCGATCCTTTAAGGGGAACTTCCTTCCATTTCTAGGTTCCCCCCTTCAAAAAATATTCTCATTTTGTATCCCTAGCCAGGACACGCATCGCTGAGCAGCAGCAAGGAAAATGGCAAAGGCAAGGAATAATATTCAGCGAAAAAAGTTTTCTACCAAAAAAAAAAAAGAAAGAAAGGATGGGAAAGGAGAAGAGCAGGCTAAGGAGAATTGGCAGTGGAAAATTGTTTCCATCTCCTCTCGCTGTCTTGGCATTAAATATTGATTTTTTCCTTTACTTTTTTTTGCATTTTGTTATTATGATTTTTGCATATAAGGGAGAAGCTAACTGCAGACCCTCAAGCGAAGGGGGGAGGGCTCTCCCTCATTTAAAGCATAATTTATGCAATTCGCAGAAGGAAAAACTTGGCTACATGAAAAGGGGTTTCTCCTTTTTTAAAGTGTAAATTTTTGCTGAAAATTTAAACAATTTTTCATTAAATGGGCGGTGAAAATTGCTGATTCAAAAGGGCAAACCAATGAAATGGATATTAATTATGGATATTTGGGGTCGCAAATCTGGCCAAATAAGTTGCAATAATAATAATTTTAAAATCCGTTTAAGTGCATAAAATTTCAGGGTTGGGAATTCCCCTGTCTGAGCTTCAAAATTTGCTGAATAATTAATATGGGAAACGGAAAGGAAATTATAATAATATAAGCGGGTTATAGGTGATGAATAAATTGAGAAATTTAATTACGAAAAAATAGTTAGAAAATTGTTTTTAAAGAATATTAAAATTAGCAACTGATTTACTCTGAAAAATTGCAATTAAAATTAGTTTTTGTTTTAAGAAAAATGTCACATTTACCTTTATTGATAACTTTTAAAGAGTATTTACTGTACTTATATCGCTTACATTAACATATTCTTGTACATATTTTTGCACTTACAATGAACATACATTTTACATGAGAAAAAACAACAGCAAGCACTTGACAATTTTCCCCCCTCTGGCTTTTGCAATTTCCATATACACACATTCGATATGTATAAAAGTTGATAAGCAGACAAATGGTAATGGCAAGGTGTGGAAAATATAATGATAGTAGTGGAAAAGCTAACAGGTTTTCACTCTTTTTGGTTTAAAAAGTAAAGTTAAGTTATTAGTGGCAGAATGTTTGTTTTTTATAGCTCTGTAAGCTTGGAAAGAAGTTTCAGAAGGCATTTTCCTGAAATTTTCTTGTTTTTAGATTTCAAATCTTATTAAAATTTCCTTAAATATTAACTCTAAAAATCTCTAAGCTGACATTAAAACATAATTATGATAATGTTAAGCTCTTAAATGAACTTCCTGTGATTTGCCACCTGTCTCTTTCCAACAAGTCTACCTGTCTCGTTTGTATCCTGTATTAAGCAATTATCAAGATGGCGCCTCGTCTGTGTAACGGCAACTTTTTAATGCTCACTCACTTTCCTATGCAGGTGCCTGCACATGTATAAGCGAAAATATACCTCCTACACACTCACCCACACACACACTCAAACTGCGCCTAGACATGGCATACCTTCCTTTTCCTCCTCTTCTTGCCTATTTTCCAACATTCTCCCACCATTGCCACCCAGTTTTCCCGGCACCTTTGGCTCCTTTTATATGCCCATTTGTCACAATATTTGCCATGAAAGGCAACTAATAAATTCTCTTACTGCGCGCTGTGTCGCTCCTTTATCCCCTGTTCCACTTTGTCTGCAAGTTTCTAACTTCTACACACATATACACAACCATGCATGGGGCATACACATGTCAACAGTGTAAAAGTTTCATTGGTAAATTGCCTGCCTGGTCAAAGGCAAAAGGCAAACTGTAGTTTCCTTAAAGGCAGGCTAACCAAGTCAGTTCTAGTGTTAGTGTGGCTCTACAGTTGGAGAAAAGTACTTTATGGTAAAATTTACAAATCTTTCAAATTTAACCTCCGGTTAAGGAAAAAGTTTTTGGTTAACTTTTGGATTATATTTTTAATGTTTTTTCACTTAAAAATTTATAAAAGCATAGAATTTATAAGCCACCAAACTAAAACTAAACTAAATCAAAAGTTGCTTAACCTCCGGTTAAATTTAAAAATTTCTGAAAATTTTTACCTTAATTTATGTTAAATTTAATGAAGAAATTTCACAGCTAAAAATCATAAAAATAAACCTAAACATAATTTACCTTCACCCATTAAAATCCCATCTAATACCCATACTTTTCTCTTAGTGCATAAATATGTATGTCCTTATATTGGGTAGCCTAACTCAAGTCTCCACAATATGCTGTCCTTTCCGCTGTCTGTCTGTGCTTTATGGGCTGAGCCATTCACAAAATACTTTTCTATACCTTTGGGCATCTTCAGTGCAAATGGAAAATGGCAAAAAGGAAAATGGCAGAGAAGGGAAAAGTGTAGAAGTGGCGAAGGAACCGAAGCTACTTAGACACTTCCCCTGACCAACGTTGAGGCTTTTGGCTTTTGAGGTTCCTTTGGGACATTTGTTGATTGCCGTCTGCCGTCGTCTGGCATCGAAATCGTTTTGTAATTGCAAAATTGAGCACTTTTCAAAGTGTGGAAGGGAAAGGGAACTAAAGCTCAAGAGCTATTTGATGATATTAGCAAGGAAAGCGGGGAAAAATAAATAATGAAAATGGTAAAATGTTGAGATAAACTTACTGTGGAAACCTGATCAATTTTATTAAGACAAAGATATTGATATCAAAACTCTTTATAATCTTTACTTATATGCAAAGTTACTAACCACAAGTTAGTGTACATTCCCAGACATGATTTCCATAATATATATAGCGGAAGTTGTAGGCGAAAAATAATGATCGGTTGAACTTTAAGACATTTCCCGCTTAATTCCGAGCATCTTCAATTTCAACTTGCAGACAATTTTCTGTTTCAATTTAAGTTTCCGGCTTTCGTTGTCAGTTAATAAAGTTGCGGATAATGGTGATAAACTGATAACTAGCGCTGTTATGACAACAAGCAAAACAAACAAACAACGTAAACAATCGAGCAATTCTAGTCACGCATATTAACCAATAAAAGAAAGGTGAAATGCGGGAGGTGGGTGGGTGGGTTGGTTGGTTGGTTAGGTGGTGTGAGATGGGCAAGCGATTTAAATAGTCGCTGGCTTGCTCGCTCAACTTAACTGAGCTCAGCTCAGAGCGCACACAGTGGCTGCAAATCGAAAAGAAACGAATAAAGCAACAAGAAGAAACCCAACAAAAAGAAGAAATAATAGAAAAGAAAAGAAACTGAAAAGAAAAGCAACTGAAAACAAAAACATATCCCAAAAAAAACAAAAAAAAACTAAACGAGACGTGCAATGAATGGCAATTTCTGCGGAAGAGGGAGATGAAGGAGAAGCAACAAATGAACATAAATTGAGGTAATTGAGGTGGGAGAGTGGAGAGTAGAGTACACTGAAAAGTTAACAGTTAACTTTGAATAAGATTTATCTGAAAAAAAAAACATTTTAAATACAAATTTTGTTAATAAAGAGAAGAGAGAGGGAAAAGTGAATAAAAATGAACTTTTAAGAAGGGAAAAGGAGAACTAGGGATGTCAATAGATAATATCAATGTCTAAAAGTTTCCTACCTTTCTAATTTACTATAATTTCTAACCTATTTCTAGACCTCCTATGTTTTTAGCAGATTAATCTTATAAAAAGAGCAAACAAAAATAAGTTTCTTCCATTTTTTTTGATATGTAAAAACACGCAATGAACAGACAACTTATGCATATGTCCGCCCCTACCCCTTATTCGCCACGCCCTCTTACTCACTTTTTATTGTTCACTCTTTACTTTAACCTCCCATCTACCTCTACCACTCCCTCATTCTTCCTTCGACATTCTCTTCCTTCTCCACCTTTTCGCCTGAAACCTGCAATTCAACCGCCAACTTTTCACACTTCAACTACAGCAACTACAGCAACAGCAACAGGAATGGGCAAAAGAACTAGCAACTACAGCAGTGTCTAGAGACCAGAGGCTTAGGCAGTAGTTTTAAAAGGGGGTTATTGGAAAAGAAGAAGTAGTTAAAGAGAGAAATTACTTAGGGCAACGAAAGATTTTCTTTGATTTGCAATAAGTATTTAAATTTCTTAATGGAAGTTCTGTAACTTCTGGCCCCCTTTTCCTAACGCCACTGGCTAATGCTATGCATAACCGACTGTCAGTTGACTGTCAGAGACACGAACAAGCTTGAGACCCAGAGTAGAGCACTTTATGCTAATTGCGCTTTTGCCTTTCGGTCAGGTAGCCCCAGTAACCATGCAAGTCATAGACAAGTCAAGTGCTCTGTTATTTGTAGAGTTCCGGGGCGAGGGATAAGTAAAAGTTTTATGCTAAAATATATCTATGTTAACTATTAACAACTACCGGGTTAAAAAATGTTTAAGATTTATGTTGAGACTGGCTTTAGCTTTGGGTTTATCAAACGGCAGTGTGACCTTTTCTGAGGCAGGTTTCCTGCAGAATATGTAGAGTGGCCTTGCTATGTTAAGAAAAAGCAGTTAATCAGCGTTTCTTCTGCAGAATATCAATATAAATATAAAGCTGAAATGTAAAACGAGTAGGAGAAAGATATAAAATAAACAAAATTAAACTTATTTTCCCAACTAAATACCTCAGCGGAGAAGCTTAGACAGAGGCAAGGCATCAACCCTGAGGACTAGTATTTACCTGGTTTTATCCTTAAACCTATGGCACTATAATAAAATGTGCTCTAGTTGTTATTGTTGTGATTGTTTATCTCTGGAAAATGTCCAGATTTACTTTATTCAGTTGTTTGTTGCTTGTTGGGTCTGCTGTCATTGTTGTTTTTGTCTCATGTTTGGTTGCCATTGTTCTAGTTATTGTTGCTTCTGGTACCTTGGCATTTTCTATGGCATTCTTTTATTCATAGGCTGTGTCTGTTTCTGTGTCCCACCTGAGATGACGTTGAACTTTTAACTTGTGAGCCCGTATTTTCCCATCTTTCTAGCTTTCTTTTTTTGTTTTTTTTTTATATATTATATTTTCACTGAATGCCTTGAGCTTGAGAGAGAAATTCTAGCCTTGGGAATAGTTTTACTGGTACTTGGATTTTTATTCAATTTGTATTGTGGCTAAAAAGAAACTATTTGGGTCAAGCTGTAGGTGGAGTTAGGTGAGTGTGTTACTTGGAAGAGATTCAAAATGGGAAACTATATGAAAATATTGGAATATTGAAGGTAATTCTTAATAATTTCTAAGTTAAAAACGAATTTTAGTTTATGAATAAACTTAAAATGCCAAAATCAAGTTACAAATTGAACTGCTGTTCTAAAATTAGAACCCTAAACCTTTTCAAATCCTCTCTTAATAACTTGGTCCTTTTAACTGATTCCAGAATACTTGGCTATTACGGTTGTGGAGTTGTTAACCTAACCGTTTTGGCTACTGTGTTTAATTATTTAAAATGAAACTCGCTCGATGCTGCGTTGCTATTGCTGTTTGTTTGTTTGTTTGTTTGCTTCGCTCGCAATGTTTGCTTTGCATTTGTTTGTCTGTTTGATTGTTTGCTCTTGGCCTTTGTTTGCCTTGGCCGGTCTGCATCAGCAGCAGCTGCGACAGCGACAGCGACAGCGACAGCAACGGCCGAAGTTGAAGTTCATGTTTCTTTAGTTGGCTCATGGCTGAAAAGCACGGACAAACAAAATCACAGAAAAAACAAAAACATGACGAATAAATATTGTTTAAATGTTGGAATTTTTAAAATACACATATTGTATAAAATTAAGTAAATATGGTAAATTTATGGAGATTAATATAAGGGAACTTAATAAAGTTGTGCTGGATTTAGTGTTAATACATGGGTGGCCCATGTAGTGTTTGCTTTTTGAACTGTCGATCATTTTGACTTTAACATTTCGAATGTCATTGTTAAGGTGTGAGATATTTAGTAGAAGGCTTGAGGTTTACGAAATGGTTAAGTTTACGCTGGAAGAACATTGGAAAATATTGATATTATTATAGGGATATTAAAAAGTAAATCTTCCGTGGGCCACCCTATATTAGGTAATAGGTTTTTGTTAGTAAAAAGTGATCTATCTACTATTATCTATTTCTATTATCTACTTTTTTGTATACTAAACTTAATAAGTTACTTAATAAATACAAAGACTTAAACGTTTCTAACAAATTCCTTGGAAATCTCGGATGTTTTTGAGCAGCCTTGGCCACTAAACCAACTTGAAAGCAACATCACGACCTTGTCTGGCTTAGGGCTGTTAAAAAACAAAATCGAAGGCTTGCTGCTCATTGTTAATTGCCATTAATTTTATATTATTATTATTATTGTTAAAGATTTCTGCACAAAACCTGGCTTTTGCTTTGGCTTTAACTTTGGTTAAAACCCAAAAATAAAAAATATAAAAAACATGAAATGTGAGTCACAAAGCATGGAATGGGGAATGGTAATGGGAATGAGAGGAGTGTGGATTGGGTGTGGTTAAATTAACTCAAATGGTTTGTGCCCCAGCAATTGCAAAACAAATAAAAACAGCCAGCGAAAACTCATGTGCGAATAATGCGAAGTGTAAATTGAGCATTTCAAATGAAACGAAACCGCAACGAATCGTATATATATATAGCTATATATGTTCACTTCTTCAATGGAGTATGCGCTGCGAATATTTAATTGCATAATCTGACCAGACTGACACACTCTATGCGTTAATAATCATCAACAAATTTACCATCATCATCATTAAAATGTTACCATTAACTTTAGTGATGTTCAGCTAGAGTTTTTCTCGCTAAATATAGAGGAAATTCTTAACTGTTAAAAGCTAGAAAGTGACCTAATAGACTAAAATTCCCAACTGGTTTAAGCAGATATGCTTTTTATAAGCTTTGTAAGAAAGTTAAGCTTTACTTTTGGTTTAGGTTAGCTCTAACTTTACAAATTTTCTTTTTCTTTAAGACAAGAAAAACTCTTTGACACCATAATTATGCAAAGTTTTTCTTTGATCTTTAAATCAACTTTCATCTTGCCAGTAACTTATACAGTTTTATTTGGCTTGAGACAAAAAAAGCAACCATCACTGTTTCACACCATCATCATTATCTTGGCTAATGACTAATGGGCCATGGGTAGCAGTAGCAGTAGTGTGCTCATGTAATGGCCAAAAAAAAAAACACAGAAAAGAAAACGCCAGTAACAGACGCACAAGTTGAAAAAAAAAAGCGAAATGAAGAAAGGAAAACAAGAAGCTCAACGAAAAGTATTCAATTATGCAAGAGAGTTACAGTTAGGCGCCCACCAAAAAAAGGGGTAATTCGGTAGGGGGGAGGGGGGTGGAGTTTGAGCCATAGCTGCTCTGCTGCTGGCCAACATTTCATTTCGATTTCGTAGCGAAAGCGCAACGCAAATTGCAATTGAGTTTTTTGTATTTTTCACTTTTTTGTATTTTTTACTTTTAGCCATCTTTTTTTTTCTGGCTTTAAACGTGTTGTGAAAATATGGCAAGCAGGCAAGCCAGCCGCTGTCGGACTGCAATGGATAAATAATAAATAATTGATTGTTTGACTGATTGATTGAGTGAGTGACGACAGTAATTGGCAAACTCCATTCCGTATGCATTGGAATTGGTGTGATGAACAGGGGGGGGACAGGTGGACTACGCTAAGTGCTCTATTTAAAGATTTGTTGAGAAGAGTAGGGGGGAGGGAGGAGTAAAAACTAGCTGTCAAATCAAACAGGCTGACAATGCTTTTTACTAAATGGTCAAATATAAAGTGGGCTGGAAATTGCCAGGGAGTTAAGTTTGCATGCGCTGCTGATTTTTCGCACGTTCTACTGGGTTCATGCGTCCTTGGAATACGCGATTACCCTGAGAATGTTTACAAAGAATGCGCTAAGAACTTTGATTATGCGATTATAATGGTGTGAAAACTTGGAATTCAAGTTTAAGTTAGACCTTGGAAATATTTTATAAGGTGATAAGTTGAAGCTGATAAGCTTCTAATATTTTATGTTTTTTTGTGATATTTTTGCAGTTTTAAGTTCAAATATATTCTAAGATTTGCAATATTAATAGTTGCTCTTAGTAAAAGAAACCTAAACTACATAAAAATCGAACTTTTTTTTTGTGAAAACACAAAACTTCATCTCAGAAAATCATGCAGTTCTGGCTCCTTGCCCGCATAAACCTGCCATAAACGAGGACTTTTATTTGCTAGCCCACAAAAAAAGGCATCCATCAAGCCAACAAGTTGAGGAGGTTTATTTTTTATACGCTTTCCGGCGCCATTTTGGATGTGTGTGTTTGAATTATACTTTTTTCCTTTCTTCTATTAAAACGCTTTCAGTTTGATGGTCAACTTGCTCTTGTTTTTTTATGAACTTCTGTGTTTGGCTATTTGAAAACATTTGAACAGTCACGCCTCTCCACCCTAGAAAATAAAGATAAAAAGAAAAAAAACATGAAGCCCTGCAATTTGATGGAATTGAATTGCTGCCAAAATGAAATTACAGAAGTTTGGTACAACCGCCCCGGAGAAATTGATAGTTTCGGTTGAAAAGGCGGATAACCAGGGGTTTCGTTGATTTCCATTTCTCTAATTGAGCGTTCAAATTGTGTGGCTCGAAAAACGTCAATTTTGAGATAGTAATAACTGTAATAAATATGAGTTATGGAATGGGTTGGGGTTGGGGTTTTTCTATAGGGTTTTTTTTTGGGGAAGGAAGGATAATGTTGAAGGAGCTTATTTTATAAGCATTTAGTAGTTGGTCTTTGAGTGGTTTTATGTCTAAGGATTCTATTATTTAATTAAGTTTTTTTTAGTTTTCTTTTGTGAGTTTTAGGTTTTAGGTTTTATGTTTGGAAAATATAGTTTAATATTAATTTAGATTTTTTATGATTTTTTTTATTGATTTGACTACCAATTTTGAATGCTTAATAAGAGTTTTATTTCCAATAAAAAGTTTTTTATTCACAAAATGTACTAAAAATCAAGTAATTTGCTCTTTCTTTTAAGACTTTCTTAAATATATATCTTAAACTTAAACTAAGGAACTATATCCAGATCATTCACAATATTATTTACGGCTTCTTGGCTCTGTCTTCTGACTTCTGATATACTTAACGCAAAATCAAGTATACGTCCATTGGCAGCAGAGAGTCCGGTTTAGTTGCAGTTTCTTAGCTCTATCTCAGTCAAAACAAGACGCACAGCCGAAAGAACGACTGTTTTGTGCTGCCAACGACCAATACTAACCACCCCTATCACCCGTTTTTCGATTTTGGGAAAGTCAATTTTGGCCCAAATTTCGCTTTTTTGATAAGGGGGACCATCATCAAAATTTTCAAAAATGGGCCAAAAATGAAGTTTCCCAGATTTGAATGCAATTCAATTGGGAATCATAGCAATCAAATTACGAGCCCTACGAGGTATTACATTCCTCATTTGGAGCGTTTTTGGCTGTGTTATAGCTAAAAAACTGAAATTTTCGTGCCCAAAATCAAGTATACGCCTTTTGGTAGCAGAGAGCCCGACTTTGTTGCAGTTGCTTAGCTCTAACTTTGCTCAGACAAGACGCACAGCTAAAACAGTGACTGTTTTATGCAGATATCTAATGAAACTAAAGGCTCCTATATTTGCTTTTATCATTATTGCTTTGCTTTTTTGCTGCTAGTGCTGATTAAATGGAGATGATCTAAAAAAATCAAAATTTGGTTGCAGTTTCTTAGCTCTATTTTGGACAAAACAGCCATTGGACCATTATTGGACCAAACTTTTATCCTTTAAAATGCATATTAAAATCTAGTTTTAAGTCACATATAGTCCTATATATCCACCGACGGCGACTGCATTTCCGTCATTTTAATCCTTTAATGTGCCGTAGAGTCCCCTTCACCGTTTGTCCGCCTGCTGTCTGCTGTCCGTCGGGATATGTGGCAGCATCTGTGTCCCTTTTGCTAGCCAAATCCATTATCCATCCTCTTACTACTCTTTTTGTTTTTTTTGTTTGCCTCATTTTCGCGGCAGTTTCAAGGGGGGATAGTAGGAGTAGGGAAGAGTTTACAGGAAAACAAGAAGGAGTGTGGGAGGCGCCGGCAGAGCTCATTGTTTGCGGTGTTAATATTTGGCGTCTGGCACCAGCAGACAGCGACTGAAATGCCGGCAAGTGCAGTGAAAGAAAATAAAGGAAAATTTTTAAAATTTTATTTTTTTTTTTACGTTTGGAAAAGGAAAAAGTAGTTTTAGGTTTTTTAAGTAGTAGAAACATTTTAAATTGTTTTTAAGTTAGCTAAATTTAGCTGAAATATCAACTATTTAGCACACTTTTCTCTCTGTGTAAATGGGCTGGGCAAGAAGGACAACCATTAGCGTCAACAGCAGCTCATGCTGTCTCTATCTGTAGCTGTAACTGCAACTGCATCAGTAGCTCTATCTCTATCTGCAATATCCTCATCATCAGGAACATTCTCATCATCATCATCTCATCATCATCATCCTTTATCATCATCATCCTCCTTCATCATCATCATCCTTCATCATCATCATTATGTACCATTTAATTGTCACTCGGCGTTACTTTTTGTTTGTTTCCCTGTTGTCCTTGTTGCTTCCTTCTGCTGCAGGTATTGTTGCTGCAATGTCATTGCACTTTTTGTGTTAACTGAAAATGACAGAGAATAAACTTTAAATGGAAAAGACATTGCAACAGAAAGTCAACAAAAGGGATAATAGGGTAACCTTTTAGGGTTATATAATTATTAATTTTGTAAATTTTAAAAAAGGAAATCTTTGTTAAATGGTTTTTAATCCATGTCTATTAATAAGGGAAAAACTCTACAGCATTATTTTTAAACCATAAAATGTCATGGAAAATACATTTAGATTTCCCACTGAAGCAGAAGTTATATCTCTATATTAAACCGTTTTCTAATTTCCTATCTAATTACTTTACCACTTACAGAGCATTCAATGTGCCGACTTAGCCATAAGCATACCCAATAATCCCGGACTGGATGATGGGGCATCATATCGATTGGACTATAGTCCACCCTTTGGTTATCCAGAGCCAAATACGACGATTGCCTCCCGGGAAATTGGCGATGAGATCCAATTCTCACGCGCCCTGCCCGGCACTAAGTACAACTTTTGGCTGTACTACACGAACTTCACGCATCACGATTGGCTTACCTGGACGGTGACGATAACAACAGGTGAGTGTGTACTAAACTAAACTAAGTATTGGATTAAGTAGTTAGTTAGGGTAGGAAAAAGCTTAGTAGAGCTAAGAGCTAAGTTCCCTTAAACTGGAGTTTTCTTTTAAAAATTCCTTTAAAAAACTGCATAAAATGAACTCTTAAACTCAGAAAATTGTAATTATCTGGCAGTTGTCTTAGGATCAGGGCAGTATAGCATATATATGTATATCTGTATAATTGTCTGAGTGAGCGCTAAACGATAAGTAATTAATTAAGTAGTTAGTTAGGTTAGGGTAAAGCTTAGTAAAGCTAAGAACTAAGTTCCCTAAAAACTGAGATTTTTCTTTTGAAATTCCTTTAAAACCCCACAAAAAGAGCTCACAAACTCAGAAAACTATAATTATCTGGCAGTTGTCTTAGGATCAGGGCACTATAACATATATCTATATCTGTATAATTGTCTGATTGCTAATTTATAGCTATTGTTGTCTCCCTTTCACCCATAAACTTTGTCCGCTTTGAAGTAAAAGTGGTTGCCTATGACTGGTTTCTGTTTGGTTTTTGTCTTTGTTTCTGTTTTTTATGTTTGCTGTTTTTTATTGTTGTTTTCTGTATCGATTGTTGGCCATAACTTGAAATATTTTCGTTTACTTTCTTTGGCTGTTCAGCTTTGTTTTTATTGTGCAAAAAAAAAAAAAAAACAGCATTAAAGTTGTAAAAGTGGGAAAACTGTTTTTTTTTTTACTTTGAGGAATGTCTTGAAAATGCGTTGACAATAACTGCATTTTTCACATTTCTGTTAGCGGTAAAAATAACAAATGTTAAAGATAAGTTACGGCTTTTGCTTTTAACCATTTTGCCGGTTTTCCCTTCTCCCTCTGACGTCTGGTCTTTTCTACATTTTACCGAAAACGAGACCCTTGGGTAATTTATAGGCATAGGACTGGCTATCAACGCCCTCTGCTTTTACCTTGTTCTGTTCACTCCCACTAGCTTTATCATCCCCTTCTGGTTTTTTTTTATTCTGTCTTTTGGCTGGTCTTTTCCAGGTGTTGGTTAAGTTTTCACCCTCTGTGTAGTTTGGGGAAATTATCAAAAAGAGAAAAGAAATTCTATTCTTTTTCTAATCTTTTACTTGTTTGTTTCTGATATAAAAGTTAAAATTTGTTAGAAATTTATCATATTAAATTTGAAGATTTTTAAGAAGCGTCTTTCCTTGATAAATTTTATGTTTATTTTTGGTTTAAACTGCTTTTAGCTGATAAAATATTAACTAACTTTAAGCCCAGTTTATAAATCCTTCTAAGAAATGAATTTCAGTAAAATGAAAGCCAAACTTATGTTGAAATTTCATTTATTTTTGTAAAATAAACTTTCAAACTCGCTCTAAAAATATTTACATAACCTTAAAGACTAAATTTCACACCAGCTAACACAATTTTTCCTCCAGTGTAATCCCTCTCCTAGCTCCCACTTCAATTAACCAACTTTTAGCCATGTTCGAAATGCCTCCCCCTGTTAGCCGCTTTACTCGGTTCTTGTTAGTTTGTCTGATTGATTTCGTTACTTAGTGCGATTTGCTCATTAGGCAGCTTACAAGCATTTCGAAAGGAGGCGGGGTAGGGAAAATGGGAAAATGGGAAAATATCGAACTGCAATTAGCAATTTGTGGGACTTGCAACTCGTATTCGGTTTCTTCGATTGCATGTTTTTTTTTGTTTTTCCCAACTTCTGCCAAACTTCAACTTCCAGACAACAGGAAAAGGCAATTAGATGGTGGAAGCCATTTCGAGGACAAGGCCAAGTCATCATAAGCTTGTAATCTTTAATTTCGAATTAATTTTAATAGGGGTAGTTAAGAAGAAGGATTTTCAGGGCTTCAAAAGGCTGTCTCATATTGCACATTAGGGCATTAGGATTAAGAAAGCTTTTTACCTTTCTTTTCTCTAATATTTGTTTAAAAAAAAAGTTACTAATTAAAGAACTTTTCTTCTTTCTACAGCTCCCGATCCGCCCTCGAATCTATCTGTCCAAGTGAGAAGCGGCAAGAATGCCATCATCCTTTGGTCACCACCCACCCAGGGTAGCTATACGGCATTTAAGATCAAAGTCCTTGGCCTATCGGAAGCATCGAGCAGCTACAATCGCACCTTTCAGGTCAATGACAATACATTCCAGCACAGCGTCAAGGAACTAACACCGGGAGCCACCTACCAGGTCCAGGCATATACCATTTACGATGGCAAGGAGTCGGTGGCCTATACCAGTCGCAATTTTACCACAAGTGAGTTGATGTTTAGATGGGACCTTAAAACATCGATAATCTTAATTACACTTTTGAAATGTTTGTTCTACTTCTTTGGTGATGGTAAACTAAACGTGATTAACTTTTTTGTCTCCCGCTTTCATTGTAACTAAAAACACGATTTAAAAATTAACAAAACAAAAAAAAAAAGGTCGAAGGACGCGGCATAAAGAATTGCTGGACATTAAGATCTTAAGAGGTAATATTTAAGCTTTGTCTTTGTTTAGAAAAAATTGCATTCTCCGCCTACTAAATCTTGCTAATCGTAGTTAGTAACTAAAAATCTTAGTAAATTAACTATTAAATAGAGTTAAGATGTACAAAAATAGATGTAAATAGCTAAAAATATAATCTAATTATTAAATATTTTCATTTAAACTGAACTTAAATACAAAGTGGCCCATGTAGCATTTGCTTTTTGAACTTTCCATAATTTTGACTTTGACATTTCGAATGTCATTGTCAGATATTTAGTAGAAGGTTTGAGGTTTACGAAATTGGTTAAGCTTACGCTCGAAGAAAATTGGAAAATATTGATATTTTTATAGCGATTTTAAAACGCAAATGTTCCGTGGGCCACCCTTTACTTTTAATACAGGTTGGCCCATGTAGCGTTTGCTTTTTGAACTATCGATAATTTTGACTTTGAAATTTCCAATGTAATTTTCAATGAGTCAGATATTTAGTAGAATGTTTGCGGTTTACGAAAAAGCGATTTTAAAACGCAAATCTTCTGTGGCCCACCCTTTATCTTTAGTTACTTTTTAGCTAACAAATTTATTCATTTTTAACATATCCTATCATTAGCAACCTTCTAATATCCATTTTACTTCCCAATTTATCCCCTATAATTTATACTTTTATAGTTACTAAGAATTTTCTCTCAGTGTACTAAGCATCTAACTGACCTCAAACCACCACCTCCTTTGCTTTGGCAACAGTCCGAAATTGCATTCCAAAAATTCATTTTTGATCCGACAATTGCCAACCGCAGTGCACTTTCTCCACCCAAATATGGAGGCGAGGCTTTGACCTCTTTTATCCCCCATTTTACCCTGCCTTTACTACCCCCCCTTTTATAACCACACTTTCCTGCCACTTTTCTCACTGTTTTACCATCCTCCTTCGCCTCCACCTCCGCTTCCTCAACCAAACAATGTGCATGTCCAGCCACAGCAAAGCATAGCAAACCAAATCACAAATAACAGTGGTCACTTTGTAGATGCAACGCTTGGTGGCACAAAAACTTTAATCTGAAATAATTGTAAAACCAGGCATAGGGGTTAATGTGTGGTTGTTGTTCAGTTTTTGGAATATATATAAATTTATTTTACCTAAAATGATCATTAGTTAGTTTGCTAATTCTTCAAAATTAGAAAGATCTTAAAACAAGAAGAAACGTAACCTAAATTTTTTCATAAATAGCGAAGAATTGTTCATGTCAAACGAAGACATATGTATATTATAATATTATGGTTAATAATTTTTTCGTGGCTTGTGGGCGTTATAGTAGGCATGGCAGAATGCCTGCTTAATCTCAACTTTGTATCTTGTATAGTTCCTGAGATCTCAGCGTTCATACGGACAAACGGACAGACGGACAAACGGTCATGGCTTAATCAACTTCGCTACTGATCAAGAATGTATATATTTTATAGAGTTGGAAACGCTTCCTTCTACCTGTTACATACTTTTGAACGAATCTAATCTACCCTTTTACTCTACGAGTTTTCCCCTTAGTTTTGTCTTTAAAATGTAACATTTTTATGTTATTTATTACTGATTTTTCTGTTATTTAACATTTTAAATGCTATTAAAAACATTATCTTCAGAAATACTTTAACTCTAAAAGTAGAAATTAACCTAAAACCCTTACTATTAACTTATATTCGTAACTGGAACTTACTTAGCCAACAACCACTGTGCCTAAACAATAACAAACTAGCACACACACACTCTGCCTGCAGCATTAGACGACTCCCATAACACCGTAACCCCAAACCCTAACCCCGCCCTAAAAAAAAAACTATAACTAAAAACTCCAATGGCGACCGCAAACTAACGCAAAGTCACTTCTCTGTTTTGTCTGCTGCTGACCCAACACACCACTCCCCTCGACCGCCCGCAATATATTCATCACATCGTCCGCAAATCCACAGAGCCCAACACTCCGGGGAAATTCATCGTCTGGTTCCGTAATGAGACGACACTGCTGGTCCTCTGGCAGCCGCCATATCCGGCAGGCATTTATACGCACTACAAGGTATCCATCGAGCCGCCGGATGCCAACGATAGTGTACTTTATGTGGAAAAAGAGGGTGAACCGCCTGGGCCGGCACAGGCTGCTTTCAAGGGTTTGGTGCCCGGAAGGGCCTACAATATATCCGTGCAGACGATGTCCGAGGATGAGATCTCATTGCCAACGACGGCACAATATCGTACAGTGCCATTGCGTCCATTGAACGTGACCTTCGACCGGGACTTCATTACCTCGAATTCGTTCCGGGTGTTATGGGAGGCGCCCAAGGGTGTCTCCGAATTTGACAAGTATCAGGTTTCGGTGGCCACCACACGCCGTCAGTCCACTGTGCCGCGTAGCAATGAACCGGTGGCCTTCTTTGATTTTCGTGATATTGCCGAACCGGGAAAGACGTTCAATGTGATCGTGAAGACGGTATCTGGTAAGGTTACTTCATGGCCAGCCACTGGAGATGTCACCCTGCGACCCCTGCCCGTTCGTAATCTGAGAAGCATCAACGATGATAAGACCAACACCATGGTTATTACTTGGGAAGCAGATCCGGCCAGCACGCAGGATGAGTATCGCATTGTGTGAGTATATTTCTTAATCTCCAGTTAACTAGGCTAACCGGGGGTTAAGCTTTGTTTCATATAACTAAATCCATCTCCTTTCTTCCCTTTAGATACCACGAATTGGAAACTTTCAATGGAGACACTAGCACACTAACCACAGATCGGACTAGGTTTACTCTGGAGAGCCTTCTGCCAGGACGTAATTACTCCCTATCCGTACAGGCGGTGTCCAAGAAGATGGAATCGAACGAAACTAGCATATTCGTGGTGACCCGACCCTCGTCGCCTATTATTGAGGATTTAAAGAGCATCCGAATGGGTCTGAACATCAGCTGGAAGAGTGATGTCAACTCCAAGCAGGAGCAGTACGAGGTGTTGTACTCGAGGAATGGAACCAGTGATTTGCGTACCCAGAAAACTAAGGAATCCCGGCTGGTGATCAAGAACCTGCAGCCAGGAGCTGGATATGAACTCAAAGTCTTTGCAGTTAGTCATGATTTGAGAAGCGAACCTCATGCCTATTTCCAAGCAGTTTGTAAGTTTAAAAATGTTAATTTTTTATATATTTAAAAAGGAAAAACTAATGGAAAATCTCTCTCTGTTTTTAGATCCCAATCCTCCACGTAACATGACCATCGAAACGGTGCGCAGCAATTCCGTTTTGGTTCATTGGTCTCCGCCGGAAAGTGGTGAGTTTACGGAATACTCGATACGCTATCGAACGGACAGTGAACAGCAATGGGTTCGCCTGCCCAGCGTTCGTTCCACGGAGGCGGATATCACCGATATGACCAAGGGTGAAAAGTACACCATACAGGTGAACACGGTTAGCTTTGGTGTCGAGAGTCCTGTACCCCAGGAAGTCAACACTACAGTGCCACCGAATCCAGTATCGAATATCATCCAGTTAGTGGACTCACGTAATATCACTTTGGAATGGCCCAAGCCGGAGGGCAGGGTGGAGTCTTATATATTGAAATGGTGGCCCAGCGATAATCCCGGACGTGTCCAGACCAAGAACGTATCCGAGAACAAGTCGGGTGAGTTGGCGTTCGAGCGATTGGTGGAGCCTTCTCGAATCCTGAATATAAACCGGAATTACACTTATATCCTTCTGTCTGATGTGCTTCTTTTTTATCCTTTTTTAAAAACTTTCTTTTGTGCTCATTTTGCTGAATTTCTTATAATTCTCAAACTCTTTTTTGGGAATCTTTGCTGTAAAACAGTTTCGGATTCTTTCTATTGGAATTTCTCTGCTGTTCCTTAAATAGATTCTAGATAAACTTTTACCTTCGATTTTTTTTCTATTCTCTCCTTTTGGATTTTAACTTTTTTCGTAAAGGATTTTCCTTTAGCCTAAATTATAGAATTTTTCCGATAAAACTCTTTATTTCGATGGATTTTCCATCTGTTTTCACTTCAACTTTCATAATACCTTTCCCTTAACTCTTCTTTTTTGGAAACCTGTTACCTTCCCTTTTACTTCTCAACTTCACCTGCCACCCTCTGAAGCTTCTCCTGTTCTGTTCTACTTTAACCCTTCCCCTTCTGCTTCTTCAAATCTTCCCATAAAAATAGCCGACGATTTGTCCACCGTGCGTGTCCTGATTGGGGAACTGATGCCTGGCGTCCAGTATAAGTTTGATATCCAGACGACATCCTATGGAATCCTTTCGGGCATTACTAGTCTTTATCCACGCACCATGCCGCTGATACAGTCCGACGTTGTGGTGGCCAATGGCGAGAAGGAAGACGAAAGGGACACCATCACCCTGAGCTATACACCAACACCGCAGTCCTCTTCCAAGTTTGATATCTATCGATTCTCATTGGGTGATGCTGAGATCCGTGATAAGGAAAAACTGGCCAATGATACGGATCGCAAGGTGACGTTTACGGGTCTAGTGCCCGGGCGATTGTACAACATCACCGTGTGGACAGTGAGCGGTGGAGTGGCCAGTTTGCCAATACAGCGACAGGATCGTTTGTATCCGGAACCCATAACCCAATTGCATGCCACCAATATTACGGATACGGAGATCTCACTGCGATGGGATCTTCCGAAGGGCGAGTATAATGACTTCGATATAGCCTACCTTACGGCTGATAACCTGTTGGCCCAGAACATGACCATTAGGAATGAGATCACCATTAGTGACCTGCGACCCCATAGGAACTATACATTCACAGTGGTTGTACGTTCCGGAACTGAATCTTCAGTTCTTAGAAGTAGTTCCCCTCTATCAGCTAGCTTTACGACAAATGAAGCGGTACCAGGACGCGTAGAACGTTTCCATCCCACTGATGTCCAGCCCAGTGAGATCAATTTCGAGTGGTCGCTGCCATCAAGTGAGGCTAACGGCGTGATTCGTCAATTCTCGATAGCCTATACGAATATCAATAATCTTACGGATGCCGGCATGCAGGACTTTGAATCGGAGGAGGCTTTTGGTGTGATTAAGAATCTAAAACCCGGAGAGACATATGTATTTAAGATTCAGGCCAAGACAGCCATTGGCTTTGGACCAGAGCGAGAGTATCGACAAACTATGCCTATATTGGCGCCACCACGTCCTGCCACTCAAGTAGTGCCCACCGAGGTCTATCGCAGCTCATCGACCATTCAGATTCGATTCCGTAAGAACTATTTCTCCGATCAGAATGGTCAGGTTCGCATGTACACTATCATAGTGGCCGAAGATGACGCCAAGAATGCCTCTGGCCTGGAGATGCCCAGCTGGTTGGATGTACAGTCGTATAGCGTTTGGTTACCCTACCAGGCCATCGATCCCTACTATCCCTTTGAGAATCAATCTGTGGAGGATTTTACCATTGGCACGGAGAACTGTGACAATCATAAAATTGGCTACTGCAACGGACCACTGAAATCGGGTACCACTTACCGGGTCAAAGTGCGAGCGTTCACCGGAGCGGATAAGTTTACGGATACAGCTTATAGTTTTCCTATTCAGACGGGTAAGTGGGGGAGTTTAGTGTTAAGTTGGTTACTAAGTAGGGATTATAAAGTTTTGTGATAAAGTTATGGATCGCTATGTCTATGTTTGTCATAAACATGACTTCTTCTATAAACTTTTAAGCTATCTTAATATTAAGTTTGATAAATAACCTAAAAGTAAAACTCTTTACTATCCACTATTCATGTCTGGCCTTGCATTTTCTATTTTTCCGATGGATATATAGAAATGCTCAGCTCACCGGGTAAGCCAATGATCAAAGCTTCTTCTTTACATAATTCTTTTCTTTCTTTTTAAGTTATTTTATACCATAAGAGTACTTAAATCTCTTTAGTTTCAAACTAGTTATTAAAACCTTTAACTTCCCATTCACAGATCAAGACAACACCTCACTGATTGTGGCCATAACGGTGCCCCTAACGATCATCCTGGTGCTTCTGGTTACCCTATTGTTCTACAAGCGACGACGTAATAATTGCCGTAAGACTACAAAGGATTCGCGGGCCAATGATAATATGTCACTGCCGGATAGTGTGATCGAACAGAATCGTCCGATTTTGATTAAGAACTTTGCGGAACACTATCGTCTCATGTCCGCTGATTCGGATTTCCGTTTCAGCGAAGAGTTTGAAGAACTGAAGCATGTGGGCCGTGATCAGCCTTGTACTTTTGCGGATTTGCCATGCAATAGACCTAAGAATAGGTTTACTAATATACTGCCCTATGATCATTCGCGTTTCAAGCTCCAGCCGGTGGACGATGATGAGGGTAGTGATTATATTAATGCCAATTATGTGCCGGGACACAACTCGCCGCGGGAGTTCATTGTGACCCAGGGACCGTTGCACTCGACTCGCGATGATTTCTGGCGGATGTGCTGGGAGAGCAACTCGAGGGCTATTGTCATGTTGACCCGGTGCTTTGAGAAGGGACGGGAAAAGTGCGACCAATACTGGCCAAATGATACTGTGCCCGTTTTCTATGGAGACATCAAGGTGCAGATTCTCAATGATAGCCATTATGCTGACTGGGTGATGACCGAGTTTATGCTGTGCAGGGTAAGTTCTCTTTTTTGAGATAATTTCTTACTTACCAACTATATTCAACTTTTAGGGCAGCGAACAGCGTATCCTGCGGCACTTCCATTTCACCACCTGGCCGGACTTTGGAGTCCCAAATCCGCCACAGACTCTGGTGCGTTTTGTGCGCGCCTTCCGGGATCGTATCGGTGCCGAACAGCGACCCATTGTGGTTCACTGCAGCGCCGGAGTGGGAAGGTCGGGTACCTTCATCACCCTGGATCGCATCCTGCAGCAGATCAACACGTCGGACTATGTGGATATATTTGGCATAGTCTATGCCATGCGCAAGGGTGAATGTTTTTACATGAAGAGGAGGTATTGTAAACGATACAGCGGAGGGGGGTTTATCCTTTTCAAGATGTAAATGCTATCTGGAAGATAGATTTTCACAGATAGAAGCCTACCGCTGTATCGTTTACACTCAGTTTTTCATTTTTCCCTCATTAATCCTTTTACATTTTCCCACCTTTCAGAGCGCGTTTGGATGGTGCAGACGGAGCAGCAGTACATCTGCATCCACCAGTGCCTGTTGGCGGTGCTTGAGGGCAAGGAGAACATCGTGGGACCAGCCCGCGAGATGCACGACAACGAGGGCTATGAAGGTAGGTCTTTGGGTCAGAATTAGCCGCCCACTTTTCCCTTCAGCCAACAAAACGTTCGCTCGCACACTGACTAACAAAAAAGAAAAAGAAAAGAAAAAAAAAGAAGAAAAAAAAAATAATTAGACAATGAGCCCTAGGACATTGTGGGACTTGCAGCAAGCTGGTTTTTTTTTAAGTTCATTTTTTACTAGTCTTAAGCTTTATGTTTCGATTTTCATACTGGTGATGGGTGACTAACTATGAGCTAAATCATTTTCCTTCATTTACCTCCCAAAAAAAAAACAACAACAACAACAACAAAATCGAAATGCAAACACACGCAGGCCAACAAGTGCAGCTGGACGAGAATGGTGATGTGGTGGCCACCATTGAGGGTCATCTATCGCATCATGACCTCCAACAGGAAGAGGCAGAGGCCATTGATGATGAGAATGCGGCGATACACCATGATGATCAACAGCCGCTAACCAGTAGCTTTACTGGCCATCATACTCACATGCCGCCCACCACATCGATGAGTTCTTTCGGTGGTGGTGGAGGAGGAGGTGGCAATAACAATGTGGATGCACCGGACAGATGACATTCGGTTGTCAATCAGAGTGATAACAACAATTCGGTGGTTATCGTTCTGGTTGACAACAAGCCCAGCTCGATGATCTGCAAGGACAGTAAAGGCGGCAACATCGATGTCCTTGAATTTGAATCGCAACAGCAACAGCAACAGCAGCCCATCCAGGGAGGCCACACCATGACCACCATATCCGCCGTTAATGGCTATAATACGCTCCAGCATAGACGCAAATCTCAGCTGATCACATTCAGCTCGTCGTCCTGTGATATCAAGAACAGTCTCAGTCATGAGTACATCAATGGATCCAATGGATCATCATCGAATGGTGCTGCAGGTTCCAATTCCAATTCAAATTCCGGTTCCGGTACGGGAAGTAATCGTGCCAGTCGTGCCAATGTCCGGCTAAGTTTCGCCGAAGAAGATGTCATGATATTGCCACAAAACCATCAGCAAACCAATCATCAAGATGATGAGGTCTTTACGCGGCGTCGTTCACTGTTGGAAGTGGAACTGGGTGTGGAGGTGGGCGAAGATGGTGAATTGGTGGCTCATGAAATGGATGAGGATCTCGAAGAGGAGGAGGAAGAGGACGAGGATGAGGAGCTGTATATGAATGATGAGTTCGAGACTCACATCGACACCAAGTCAAATAATGCCAACGATGATAGTGGCGGTGGTAGCTATGAGGATTCACATGCCCTGCACTCCTCTCTGGGTGGCAGCAATCGAAATAGCCTGGAGAAGGATGACGATGACATCGAAGTGGATGTGATCAGTACGGATGTTAGCTGTTATGATCAGCTGCTGGGCAGTAGTTGCAATACACGAAATGGTGATGACGATGACATTGCCACATTGGTGGGCGATAGTGACTATGCCACCACAAAGCTAAGCAAGGCTTCCAGATTATCCAGTGGCGGAGGAGTTGGAGGATTGGTGGTCAGCGGTACAGGAGGAGGAGGAGGAGGAACCGGCGGTGGAATCAGTGTTAACGGTGGTGGTGTATTGGGCAATGGTGTTGGTTCCGAAGCTGGCGGCGGCATTATCTATGCCAATCCGTTTATGGGTTTGTAGACACTTTCACAAATCCCCCTCGAGATATGGTCAGGATGCATTTCAGGGTTTTCAAACTTTTTTTTTGAAAAGAAAGAGCCAAAGACTGTTAACTGAAATGCACTGGGCCATATCTCTCTTAGATGTTTTGTATTTTGCATGTTTGAGTTTACTTGCATGTTTACCTGTATATTTTGATTTTTGTTTTATTTTCTAACCCTGCATGTGCTTAGCTTTTAAGCAATTCAATTCGAAACTATAACATTTTATATATGTTTCAGATGACGAGGGCATTGCAGAGTCGGGCATGTAAGCCCATTCCAGAAACCCAAACCTCCAGCCAGCCCCCATCCCAAAACAGTCCAAAAAACCAACTCAACTCAAAACTCAAATCAACTCAACACCGAATGGAACCCAACCCAACCATCATGTGGCAACTACATAATTATTTACTTAAGGGACAAAGTGAGAGGAGGGGCGCAGAGGAGGATCAACGCTTGATATTATGGATATATATATATATACGTGTGTGTGTGTGTGTGTACTACACTGGATACTACTGGATATATATATATATATAGATGTATACTCTACACCGATCTATATCGAATGGGAATGCAGCAATCTCGCCAAACAGAACGAAAAACAAAAAAAAAAAACAAAACACGCATCAATTTATAAATATATATACATATATATCTAAGATAACGATGGATCGAAGAGCGATACTGAAATACTGGAATACTGATTGTATTTTTACGCTAGCCACAATTTGATATAAACTATATATCTTCCAATTTTTTTGTACACCTAATGTTAGTTGAAAGAAGTATGAGGAGAGCGAGACGAGCAAATTTTTGTAGCAAACTAAAAAATGAGAAAAAACGCGCTAAATGTTTACTTTTTTATATTATTATTATATATATATATATATATAAAAATAATTGATAAACACATACCTAATATTAGTCCTAAACTAAACTAACTATAAATCGCACACACTCATACACTCACACACACACAAACACAATGCAATAATTGAGTTACATAGTTTTAAAAAAAAAAAAAAAAAAAGAAGAACAAGAAAAAATGTTAAAACATTTTGCTGCAACCGTCGTGTCGGAGATTTAGTGTACAATTTTAAATTTTTTTTGTATCTGTTTTGTGTTTAATTTTTTTTATTATTATTATTATTATTATTATTTTATCTTTACAAAGCGTAAACTGTGTATGTATATGTGTATGTATGTATGTGCTACATTAATTTTGTTTAATTATATCAATTTTTATTTAAAAGAAAATCCTTTTTTATTTTTTCCTTTTTTTTTTTGGCGCTCAAAGTTATAAGTTCCAATACAGCGGGCGCTGGAGTTCATTCTGATTAACAAAAAATAATGTAAAACACCGATGTTAATGTTTAAAAACAAACACAAACACAAAAACAGAAAGTTGTTGTGTTTCCATTTTCATTTTTTTTTTTTGGGATTTTTAAGGAAATTAAAAAAATATTTTCCGTATTATATAAGGTAAACCTGTATATCAAGAAAAATTTCTGATAAAAGCAAGTTAATATTGGTAATTCGATTTTTGTATATATTTAAATAACTTTTAATGATTTCATTATTGTTTTTGATTTTATTTAAGCTAATTAATCTCCAAAAGCTATCTCAGCGATACCTCAAAGTATCAAGTCTGACTCAATTTATAAAATTAAAAGCAATTTTATTGATTTTTTCCAGGCTTGCAAAATTTTAATTATATAAAATTCGAGTTCGAATCATGTTTTTGGATTTACTAAAGCCATTTTAAATCACATAACGTAATTTCCCAGAAGAAAATGAACATGGAAATGCAACTGTTAAACAGACAGCACAAATTAAACAACAGGAACAAATGACCAACGCATTTCGTAAGGCGATAATCATTTACACAAACTCCAATATGATTAACAGAATCCCACGCAAACTGTAGACTAACTAACAGCAAAGTTAAGGGGCTTATAAATAAATAGCCGGTGCCAAAGTAAAAAAAAAAACTCAAAACAAAAACAACAACAACCTACACACAACAACAACTAACTGTAAACAATAGCAATAAATTTAAATGAAAATTGTAGTCCAAATAATTTGCATACATTTTGTATTTTTTCCAAAAAAAAAAAAACAAAAAAGAAAAGAAAAGAAGAAAACTTAGTTAAAATTATTAACCGAACTGTGAAAGAGTGCAATAGAAATCGTTTTGCTTCTAGATTAGTGAAAATACAACGAAGCCCCTAATTTGAAAACAAACTAATCCCAAAAAGGTCCCCTTGTCCCCCCACACACCCCACGTCAATAACAATAAATGCAAAAAACATTATATGCAAAAGTTAGAAATGATGATGATCATGATGATGAAACTAGAAAGTCTGTATAATGCATACATATTATACGAGACTCCATTATACACGTACTAAGGCCGACGAATAACATATGCATATACAATATAGACATATATTAAATATATATCATTGTAATAATTTGTAATGTTTATCAGTAGAATTATGATCCGAGGTGGAGCTGACGAGTAAAACGCATGCAGAGATCCATTAAAGTGTACTGTAAAATGTGCCACATATTGTTTTAAATCGATTTATTGGCGGTTTTTATTATTTTTTAAAGGTAAGTTGTATCAATATTTTATTTTAAAACAAGGTTTATAAAGATTTTATGTTTAATTATATTTCTTTTATTATTCTATTTTAGTGTCCATTGGTACTACATACATCTTTTTTTGCTAGTCTTTTCTGGGGAGATCTTGAAGAACTCCATAAAAGCATTGACAAAATACATACACAAAAATAATTTACAGATCGAAGCAGAACTACATCTTTTAAACATTTGGCTACGTTCGGAAATTTACTATAACTTCGGAAAATCTTTCTAAATTTCAATTAAAAAAAAAAAGAACATTAACATTTGGCTACGATTGTGTTAGTATTGGATACTTTTAGGTCCACCACTTTGCACATGGATTGCGTATGTTGATTAACAATTTAATTGGCACTGAGAACGGTCTAACGTGTCCCACTATTGGTTGCCAGGAGCTGGTACATCTGCAGCCTTCATGGCCAGCATGGCATCCAGTTCACCCTGAATGTTTTCGAACTGGTTGTACAGCTCCAAGAGTTCCGGATGCGTCATTTCAATGTTAATATCCTCGCCGACAGCCGTTTTCATTTGAAGCACGGCCAGTGGCGTCTTCTCCCGCTGCTGACAATGTGAGGAGATCTCCACGTTGAGCTTCCAGGCCACATCTTCGATGACATTCGATTCATACCGCTTGCTAGCCAAATTATTCATAATGGGCGTCGTCTCGCGCACCCACAATCGCAATATGGCATCGATCTTTGCCTCATCTTCCAGCTGGAGTTTCTCGCGCAGCTCACGTTGCAGTAAACTTGGCTTAATAATGAATGTGGAGATGCGTCGCAGGATGTACGAGAAGGTCTTGATCAGCAGTAGGAAGTCTTGACGCGGAACGCCCACCAGTCGCTCCAGTTCCTCGAGTGTGTACTCCGGTTCCGAGCTACTCGTGGGATTCTCTTCGCTACTGCTGTCCGCTTGACCAGTGGTCATAACACTGGTGCCCACTGTACTAGTAACATTCGTCGCCGCTCCGGAAGCTCCACTGGGACTCATCTGCCGGTGGGTGTACCACAGAACAGTGTTGAAGGTTTCGTAGGGCAGGGCATTGATGATTTTGATTCCCTCGCGGGCTCTAATAAAAAAAACTCCATTTCCTAGCAATATATTTAATAATAGTTAATTAATAACACTAACCTTTCAGTTATCTTTATCCAGTTAATGCTCATGATAGGTGTTAGGTGCTTGTAACAAACATATAGTTAAAGTATCGCCAGACGCACTTAACTATTTTATAATATATTTTTTATTAAATTTCTTTATCTTTGCGTATGCATAAATTTTCTATAAGAAACAAAAAACAAACGAAGACTTTGTTTATACGAAGCAATAAAAACAACAACAATAAAATCTATCGGATTGCCAATTCCTAATGTTGCCACACTAATGAAAATGATAACGGAAAAATATATTTCGGATATGTAATCATTGAATTAATAATATAATCAATAATATTTATGATAAATATTGGCTAAGTTGTTTTTTAAATAGTATTTACAGTTAGTTTATGATGTCCACAACGCCAATGGGATATACAAAATATATATTCCTTGTTTTGACTTAAAATATTTTCTAAATTCAGTATAAAAAAAAGTTTGTCTAGAATAAAAACAACAATATATATAATTCATCAACCGGATAATACTAACTACTTCTATCTTATCAAAAACCAGATAATTTTTGCTAAAGAGACACTCTATAGTGGCAACGCTGACGACATTTATCGATGGGCCGCTCGATAACGCGTACCATCGATAGGCAGTATTTGTGTATTGGAAACGCGGCTTAACTTAATGCAGATTTTTCCGCTGATTCGGCTGCAAAAGATGCACTTTTGAGGCGCAGCGAGTGCACCCACCGCCCCCGAGTTCGAGTGCAGTTGCAGTCGGGAAAGTTTGGAAAGTGCGCGGAGTGAGAAGAGTGACGAATTTGGCCAGCGCGTCGAGATAAAAAGAAACGGAAAAGTTGTACTGTTGCGGGGGGAAAAACGGCGGATAAACAGAAATTGGAAAATTAAAAACGAAACCCAACCACCGATTTATACGGCAGCATTTCAAATGTAAGCATTCGAAAACTAAAGATTACCCGAAACCGCGAGAAAAACAAAAACGCCAACAAACTAACGGAACAGTGTGTTTTGCCTATGTGTATATGTTTGGTGTATATATATGTATGTGTGTGTTTTGTGTTGGTGCTGTTCCTGTGTAAATAAACAAAACCCGGCTCTTTTTATCTGCCATAATTCGTTGTTTTCGATATTCCTTCTGGAGTTTATTGGCAATTTTTAATTTGCCATAGCATATCTTCTCGATTCTCTTCCTTATTTTTTTGTTGTTGCATTCTGTGTGTATCAGAGTTCTTGTTCCAGCTTGCCGTAAAAATCGATAGCGCGTCGTCGGTTGTTTATTTTATGCTTCGTCTGCATTTTGCAGCCCCTTTTTATCGCTCTCCCCTTTTCACCCACCCCTGCACACACACACACACACCGCATTCATACTCTCACAGTCGGAGTGGTGTTAATGCATACACAAACACATATACACAAGTGATATGGGAAATTAAAAATAATAATTTTTATCGCGCGGTACACAAAAGTCATAGCTGCAGAAACAGAAAAAGAAACAATTTCAATTCCAACAATAATAACGATAATCTAGCCATGCAATCAATTTCAGCGAAACAATAAGAAGAATCGTTTGGTTTTAAGTTTCCCCCGCTTTTCTTTTTATTTTCTTGTACCCCTTCTATCTGCCCCTGCCCCTTTGCCATAATATATATTCGGTTTTATCGCATTTTCCGCTCATTATGGCAGTTTAGCATATTTATGCTGGAAAAATATTGGGGTTTCTTTGCTTCTTACCTTTTTGTTTTACGTTTTGTTTTGCTGTCGGGCTGTAAAAACAGCAGTTAATCCAATTAAGAAAAATAAAACTTTAAATTCCATCGTCACAACGAATTTTCGATCTCCTAACAACAGTAAACATTACACTCAAAACTTATTTATCTGAGGCAGAAAAAATATTTTTTAATTTACTTATTTGTCAAACTCAGTTTGTTTATATTATACTCTTAAATCTTAAATTTATTTAGACACAAAGTTCAGTTTTTTGAAAAGTCCCATTTAAGAAATTACATTTTTTATTTTAAATGGCTGAACACAATCAGAATAAAAATGAGCTTTTTTTTATCAAAACTTTACTATGAATCCCAAACCAATCTTAGTTTACTTTAAAACCATAATATATTGGCAAATAAAAACTTTCACATCGCTTAAATAAAATTCCCCCTTACAAGTTTCTTTATCGTAATCTTTAGCTTTAAGTACATATTTACCCACTTGGTACTGTTTATGATATATTTAGAAACCAGTGTTTTTTCTTGATTCCAATTCAAATAAAGATAGTGGAATGTATTATAAAAGAAATTTATTTTCTGATTAAATGATTAAATAGCAATCAAATCTTAAACTTATCAAGTAAAGATGATTTTATATCTACTAAAGTATATCTTAATCTTTAAAAAGCTTATATAATCTATCCCTTAAACCATAAATCCCTTTAAATTGATTCTTCTGGGAAAGCTGGCCATTAAAAATATGGAATTTTGAGATCGTTTCCTCAATTGGCTATGATTTCCATGGTTGGCCAATCTTTTGGGTCGGCAATGCCCGCCTCTTTGCTTTGTAGAGGAGCTTGGCCAGCGGGCCACTTGCAATTGGCACCAGCTTCGAGCCAGTCAGTCCGCCAGACTTGGTCTTTGGGTCGAGATGTAGAGCTGGATAATATAGGAAATACTATACTATATAGTGATACGGACACAACGGATGGGGCTGAAATTCATTTATTAATGCCCCATATAATGCCTCTTGCAGACGGGGATAATGGAGTCACAGAAGCGGCCGTCGTTGCATTTACACACGGATGTCCCAGCAGGATCGGCATCTGGAGGAGTTGGACCTGCAGGATCTGGGTCTGGAGGAGCAGCAGCTGAGATGTCGCCCACTTCCGGTTTCCTGCCGGACATGCCGCAGTGGAAGAAGGACCTCATCCAGCGTCGGAAAACCAACGTGGCACGCACCCAGGCGGCATCTATCGCCTCACCCACCGATGGCAGTTGTGGGGCTTTGGCTTCGTCTTCGTCGGAAGTCACCGCCGCTCCAGGTGCAATTGCAGGTGAGTGGTGGTTAGATAAACTGGAATACTTTCACTTAACATGCAAATTAGAGGTATTTAAAAGACCAGTATTTCTTGGAAAGTAATTAAGTTGTCAGCATTTCAACATACGGATAATATATAATCCATGTTTCAAAAATTATTTCTTTTTAACAATGAAGAATCGTTATTTTTAACAATTTGTAAACTTTCGCATAAAACTTTCGTTTAAAACTGTTTTGAAACAACCATCCTTATCAGTCTTTAAAATTTCTCGTGAATCTTAAATGCCTTTTCTGTGAGTGGGCTTAATAATTCATATTATGTAGATGACTGTAGTGAAGTATTTATATATTTCCACAAAGTTAGTGAACTGTATTAACATTCCGGAGTATTTTAAACGTAAATTAAAAATATACTTTTTATTTCTATAGAAGTTGTTGTATTCCTAGTTAGAAGTAACTAATCTCAGTATATCATAAATTAAACAATTATCATTCAATCATATATATAAAATAAATTAACTGGAAAAGACTTATGCAATCTGCAATCGCTCAGCTGGCATTTAACAAGCCATGAGTAATGTTAACAAGTGTTTTCAATCCGTTTTGCCAACAGTTACGTTTTCAGTTACCGCGAAACTTTCAAATTGGCCGACCATCGATACACGGTTATCGATAGCGAGCAGAGTTGTCAGATCGCGGGAATTAAAAACAAAAAACAAGTTTTTGTCTTTGTAATATATAAATGCTATTTTTTTTCGTCACCAGATTCCATGGAACCGGCGACAATCAGTAGCACTAGTCAAAAGAGAAATATGATCGCTTCAGAGGAAAAGTCTGAGAAATCTTCTATTTCCAATACCAATTCTAATTCCACTGGAGGTCATCAATCCGTTGTTGCCGTCTCCCTTTCGCCCGAAGCGGCAACAACAACAACAGCAACAACTGTAACAGTAACACCAATACCAAAGCAGCGATCGAGTTTACTCAACACAAGAAGTCAGGAGAAAGAGACAGAGATTCTAAATGAGAGCGCAGACCGCGATAGAGAGACAGAGAGCTGCAGCAGCGAACAGCCGGCTGCCGTGGTAATGGTGAGTAGCAGCCGGTGTGGTGAAGTTGAAACTGGCACAATTGGAGCAGCAGCTATAACATCGTCGCCGTCGTCGTCGTCAGCAAATCAAAACCCAAACCAAAATCATTTGAAAACGAAATGCAAACCGGGACAGAGCGTTGCTGAGGGCAAGCCTTCAGCGAAAGAGACCATTAATACCATTACCAACATCGATAACAAGAGCTGCTGTAAAACCAAGAGTATTTCCGATAAATTGCAGAGCAACAAGTTTATAATTCAACAGCAACAGCAGCAGCAACAACAACTGTCACCCACAAAGGTAACGGTAAAACCGACAATGGTCGCCATGCAAGAGATGAAGAAGACAACCAAACAAAATGGCCAGCACCGACATCTAGCGGGCAAAATTGGCAGCAGTGCCACAGGCGATGTCGATCCACATCCACCAAATCCCATTCCAGATGCCTTGGACACCGGTGAGGATCTGAGCTATGGACCCGGTATTGTATCCAAATTGCGTTGCCGCTATTTAAGTTTGGCCCTGCGAGAATCCCGTCAGCAGAGCAGCAAACAACGATTGCAGCGCTCCACCAGCTTAAATACTTTGCTTGATCGCGATGATGACGAAGTGGAAGTGGAGGAGCCCGATGTGGCCAGCAGCCAAGTGCGTGCCAAATCCACACCACCACCGATATTGGGTGCCAAACCGACAACCAAACCCAGCAGCCAGCAGCAAAGACCCGTTAGCCTTGGTGCCAATGGAGCTGGATCAGCTGTTAACCCGCCCTCGACCACGGATGAAAAGCAATCCGGTGTTTTGGCCAATGGAGGAGCTGGATCTGGTGCAGGTTCGGGCAATCGATCGCGACATTTTAAACGCGGCAACGAAGTGATGAAGCGCGCCCGTTCTGTGGAGGCGCTGCTTTGTGAGAAATCGCCGTGGAATAGTCAGAGAATTAGCACTGCCGGTGCAGCAGTAGGAACACCATCACCACCTGCTCCCAAGGCCACCGTTGCTGCTGCCACCCCCTCACCTGTCACCTCACCAACCTGCGTCACCATTGAGGATAAGATCCATAACGCCCGCGAGCGTCTACACAGTGGCACAGAGACGGCGCCACCCAAGCGACTGACTTCTATTATCGATGACACCGAACGGCCGCCACCGGATCTCGTTAAGCAAACCCTCAAAATGTTCGAGGCAAGTGCCAATCGTCGTCCCCGCGCCGCCCATCGTTCCAATGGCGTTGGTGGAGTAGCCAGCAAGGTGGCAAGCTACAAATCGATTATTAAGGATCAGAAACAACCAACATCGGCGACGCCATCGCCTGGTCTGGGTTTTGCCTCCTCCACGCCACTAAGGAACCCACATCAAGTTCATCCGGATATAATACCCCGTCAGGTCGATTCGCCAGTATCGGCGTTGAGTGTGATGATGCGTCGCATGGAACTGCAGGATCCAGAGACGCCAGAAAGGGACAACCGGGAAACGGAGGCTACACCGCAGAGCGAGGCGCCAAGCGAGACTGAGCGAAACGATCGCGATGAAGGCGATGGCGAAGGCGATGACGACAACAACACTCACAACAATAACGACGATCACGACGACGGCTGCGGCGGTGGCGACAGCAGCGACAACAATGAGCAACGCGATAAAATGGGCGCGGCGTCAGCGGCGGCAGGCGGCGATAAGCCTAAGCCCCCAACGGAATCGGCAGCGGGAGGCGCCCAACGATCATTCGCTGCCTCGACGGAGAACGCGCATGTAGCCAGCGGGAGTACTAGCAGTACAAGTACCAGTACCAATACCACTGTACGGAAGCTCAACAATAACAACGATTCCAGCGGACCAGCGGTGACCAAACAGATTGGTGTAATCCGTCCGCTATTCAATAGCCAAGGAGCTGGTAGTACGCCGCTAACGAGTCGCGAGATTGAAAAGAATCGCATCAATGAGATGAAGAAGTCGACGGCCACAGAAGCCGGTGGTGTGGGTACCGGATCCGGAACGGGATCGGGTAACTCGCCCACCACTAGTCTCGACACCGTGATAAACACCAAGGAAACGGCCAGCAGCGAAACGGAGGCAACTGCCTCACCACTGTGGACACTGCGCAAGCTTAGGAGTCAGAATCAAGCGGCCGGAGGAGGAGCAAGCGGCGCCGGTGGATCGGGGCCCAGTTCCAGCCATCATTCCACAGAGAACACCTCGATGGTGTTCAACTTTTCCAAGAGCACCAAGGAAGTGCCCGACTACATCGAAAGCGACGTTGTGATTTACAGGCGCAAGCGGGAGCTGCCAAAGGTGAGTGCTAGAAACTAAGAAGGGCATCAAGTACTGGGCATTGGGATCTCCAGTATTCCACAACCCTTGTCTCTTTTTTGTCTTTTTTTTTCTGTCTTGAAATCTTTCCCGGAAGAGTCACATTCAGGCGTCTTATCGGGAAGGCAGCCTTGTGGATTATTCATGATTAACAATTACCCCATAAATTATTATTTTCCCCGATAGCAATTTGGTTTCTTTCGTCCGTCCCCAATAACTTTGTTGTTATGGTTTATTTTCCGTTTCTTTCTGGCGTACTTTTTTCTTTCATTTTTTATTATTATTATTATTATTTTTTTTGTTTTTTGTGTCATACGGCGGCAGCCATGCCGTATAAACAAATATGAAACAAAGCACACAGAGAACAGCGATCATGCGCATTTCGAAAGTTCAACAAGGCGAGCAGGGCGAGAACGGAACTGAGGAACTGAGTGGAACTGGGGAGATCGGTGGAGAGAATCGGGTGTAGAAGTGACAAAGCGCAACTTGGATACTCTTTCTTCTTTCTTTCTGTCTTTCGTTTTGTCAAGGAAACTTATATCTTGACTTCCACTTTTTTTTTTCTGGAAATTAGTCACAAGTCTGAATATGTCGTTAAATATGGCTAATTTTGCATGATGACTGACGACTTATTGCTCACTTATGATAAGGCATCTCCCAGATGTTTGCTCTGAGAACTACTTATAGGTTGGATATATATATATACCTATTAGAATTTAGCTCTACTTAAAGTGATTTAAGATTGTTTTGTTTGAGTGAATGAGTGATCTATTGCTATTTAAAGACTAATCTGGGTTAGAGAACTATTTGAAATATAAAAAAAATAAAATTTAGGACAGCTAAAAATAGACAAAACCAAACTGTCAATATTAGTTAGTGAGTAATACTGAAAGATAGCTCAGAATATGTCCCATTTTATCACTAATAACTTTAATAGCTTGAATCTTTTATGTCAAGAATAACTCATCATTCAAAACTTAAAAACACTAATTTGTGTAATTTGAATTGGAATTAGTTGAGCCATAGGTGGCGTTCTATGATTCCCGATAAGTGTGTGTGTGGTTCAAAGCACCCATTTATTACCTGTCGGCAGAATGATCATTGGTGTTGATCAATAAGTATCTCACAAAGATTATACTGCACAGTCGCTTAATTAGCATTACTCAGATCGTTGTACAATTAGGGATATACAATCATTCTACTACTATTGCTTTTAGCTTCTGCTTTAGGCAAACGGCGCAAGCCCCTAATAGAGATCGAAGAAGCTTGCATCACAGCTGGGTATAGTTCGATGTGATCTTCTGCTCCGAGTCAATTAAAATTCGCCTTGAATAGCTCTCCGATCGATAGCCCCGAATCGTGTGGGACATGAGCAGATGCCCCTCCTATATATATGCATATACATATAATTCTCTAGATATATATATATATATACACATATCTGCATATTCTTTCCCAAAGTCTTTGCTTTGTTCCCAGCCAGATGCAAGTCTCATCTTCTTCTGGTATAGTCTTGTGTCTTCTGCCTTCGGTCGCTTCTTCTTTTTCGATTCTTTTTCTTTGGCTGCAGTTTTCAGAGATCGGAAGAATGGGAAACCAGTTTTGAAGCATGCATGTGGTGGACATGAGAAGATATTTCTGCGCTTCCTGCTGCCATGCCAGCAAAAGTCCGAGTCCGTAAAGATATGTGTACACTGGTGCACATGATGATGATGAGATATTATGTGTTGTCTGTGGGGAACTTAATTCTTGGGGAGCAGCCGCTCCTCGGGATGCCGGTTTTGATGGGATTGGTATTGAGATGGGGATATGAGTCTTGGGCTGCTCCTCACAGCTGTTTTTTTTTTTTTTTTTTGTATGTCCTCCGTCAGCCATTATTAAATTCCCTCTATTGGGTGAGGGAAATTTGCCTTTTGATAGTTTTGGCTTTGTTAATATGGAAAACATTAACCAAAATCATTCTTTAGTCTATCATAGTACTTAAAAATGCTGGGAATCTTATTTTTGGATCAGAAAAGGTAGTTGATATCATAATTTATATTATTTCTTATGATAATGATCACCGTAAAGACCATTTTACGATCAGATATATTCTTTTTAAAGGATATATAGCCATTAAAATTTCCAAAAAGTGATTTATTTATAATATTCTCTTTATAGAAAATATCTTTAAACTATTATTCTAATCTTTAAAAAGATCAGATAGTTGGAAAAGCCGACAGCACTGACACTATTTTTCATACTCTATACACATACCTTCTCTCCCTTAGCTTTAGACTGTAGCTTTCGGTTTGGCTGAGTTTTCCTCTTGCCGCCTTCTTCTCGTTGGTAAACCCGTTTTGTTTGTGCTTTGTGCCGTTCCATTCTCTCGGCTACTAAATATCTCGTTTTCTCTCTCTCTCTCTCTCTCAGTTTACCCTCTTCTTCTTCTTCTTCCTACCACTGAACTCAATTTTGTCAATTCTTTTTTGAGGCTCACTTCTACTTACTGTGTTTGCTTTTGCTTTTGCTTTTGCCTTGTCTTTTTTATCTCGTTTTGAACTTTATTATCTGTGGTATAGGTAGTATATATATGGCATATAGCATATGGTATATGGCTGGGGGTCGATTTGTGTTGTGCCACAAAAAAAAATGGGCCAAAAAAGGGATGGGAACGGTACTGAAATTGGAACCGGGACCTGAACCTGGACTTGGACTTGGTACCCCACTGAACCACGAAACCACGGAACCCCTGCCGTGAGTCACAGATGACCCATAACATAACGCTGATTAAGAATGAGTTTCCATGAATTTCACTTTTCGAACAACACACATGTGACCTGAAAAACTGGACAGATTTTTTTGGATGGTGTCAGGGTCGGGGTAAGGTAATCGTATTGGTCAATCCTTCATCTTAAATTATCCGGGAGACGAACCATTTAAATCCAAAGAAAGAAAGAAAGAAAACGGGTTATGCATCAACCAGGGACAAAAGGGGGTTGACGGTCGTTCTTCCCAAAGTTCTTCGGTAGGTAGTTAAACTTTAAATAAAAAGGCGTGTTTACCATTAAATGATAATATCTGAACCAGAAGGAAAACACATCTTAAAAAACATTCCACAAATTAACACATTTTTTTTTTGTTACCTTAAGTAGCTTGTGTTTATTTACCTGAAATTTTTATTTCAAAACAAACATAAGAAAAAAAGATATTACCAAAAGTAGATAATAAATATTTTTATTAGGGGGAGTTATAATTTAAAATCAATATTTATTCTTTATGTGCTATGTCAATCTTTATAAACAATTTATATTAATACCTTTTGATTTAAGAACGTTTGTAAAAGGTAAAGCCTTATCAACCACCCACTTGATACCAAAAATAAACCCAAAAACATCTACTAATAGTTTATTATTTCTAACCTTTTAGCCAAATGAGCCTGGCTTCGTGTTGCTGGGTGATCTCTCCGTGGAGACATCAACGGACACGGACTATGACGACTACTCCATGTGCCCGCCATCGCCGTGCGATGTGGAGTTCGAGAATGCCAATATTGTGATCGACGGCAAGTCCAGCATACGCCAGAAACCCAAAGAGTCATCGGTATGTATGAAGGGGGATAGGATATGGGATGATCCCCCCCTACCGAACACGTTCCTTAAATAGTGTTTAGTATAACCATCGACTAGTAGTGAGTCAGGTGCATAGCGTTTTGTTATTTTGTCAACCAAAATGATAGCATAGGTTCTTTTTTCCAATACCAGTTGGTTATAGTGAAAAGGATAAGATAAGATTATTATTGGCTGGTTGCCCCCGGTTTTGGCAAGGAGGAGGAGGAGGGGGGTAGGTGGGAAATGTATTCGACTGTTTGACCACTCAATGGTTAACCATGATGATAAGGAGAGGGGAATGTAAAGCGGTATTTATGCTTCTGCCTTATATAACATTTATCGACTGTGTCGCCTGTCCAGGGACTATTAATCAACCAGCATTAGGCGTCGCCTTAGTTTGTAATTAGCTTGCAACCTCTTTTCTTTTTTGTCTTTTGTTTATATTTATTTATTCCTTTTATACGGGTGCGTTCCATCAGTGTGACTGATATGGGAAAATACTACTATTGTCTTTAAAACTGAACAGCAGCCGCAACCTGAATTTCCAAATCAATTCTCAATCGTCGAATTGCGTCGGTCTGTTGGGGTTTGTTCTCCGATAAGGAGCCCGATTTCCGAGGGTTGACTCATTGATATGCCATCGATAAGGCATCGATGAGTAAGTAACCAGGGAGTTTGCTTTCCGAGCAATTTATTTGCAATTACTTCAATGTCATGGTTAAAAACTCTTTATTACCAGCTGGAAAAGTGGTTAAAAAAATGAACACAAAAGCCTATTGCATTATGCATTTACAACACTCGCGACATTATCTTTCATTCATGAATGGCTTAAATATTTTCAAAATATATATTTATAACAAAAGCAACTAACACTTTCGTCTAACCTTGAATTTATTATGGCAAGCGGTGAAACTATTTAGTTTTTTTTGTTTGCCATATATTTGTTGATTTGTGGGCACCGCTAAATGTAAATCAAAGCACCTGGTTATGTAAATTATAAACCGATCGTTAAATTAAAACAAAACAAAACAAAAAAGGATTGGACATAGAGTAACGTGTGTTGTAGTAGATCTTGAGTTGGTTTTTGATTAGTTCAGTTTCCTTGACTTGAAAAGGTTTTGTATTCCCAGTCAAAAGTGATATCCAAAGTAGTTATCATTAACTTCAATGGCGCCAGTTAGTAAGTAAACGTATTAGTTGTTTTTTTTTATCAGCAATGTCAGTTACTTTTGCTTAAGTATCAAAAGTTTTTGTTAAGAGGGAAGTTATTAAGTGGGTTTATTTCTAAATGTTGGTAAAAAGTTACAAATTTTATATATATTTTATGAAGAATTTGATATAGTAACATGTTATTTGGCATATGAACTTAACCCTTCCCCCCCAAAAAACCCATCTTAGTGTAAATAATTCCAGAAGCAATCACTGATCAGATTTCTTTTCAATTTTTTCCCACAGTTCCGCGTGCAGTTCAACGACACGCTGACGTCGACATTTGAATACCCCTCCGAGGCATCAATGATCATCGACGATACACCATACGCCGATCCCTTTGGTCATGTTAGCAAACATCATCAGATGATGCTGGCAGAGCATCTGTTGCAGCAACAACAACAGCTGGAACTGGAGCAAATGCGTCAGCTGGGTCTGCAGGAGCAGCATCATCATGTGACCGTTGACGAGATCATTGAGCTGCCCACATCGACGGCGGGACATGGACATGGGATTGGAATTGGACATAGGGCGGGTGCGACGGGGGGAGGAACGATGCTGGGGAATTTACCGTTGGGTAAGTTAATATCCATTCAAAAAAAAAAAAAAAGAACCATTCAAGCGTATATTATTTTGTATTGATGTTGTATGTGGCATGCAGCAGCGCGAATATGATGGAATGGCTTTTTGTCTTTGTCTTACCACACACTCTCTGAGCTCACTCTGTCTTTGTATCTCTGTCTCTCTGTCTTACACTATGTCGCCTGTCTCTGTCTGCCTGATCGCCTGCATACATACTATCTATCTCTATCTATATATATATATATATTATATATCTGTCTCTGTCTCTGTCACTTGCCTTGTCCTTAATCTTGATTTACCAGATGTGTTCTTGAGTTTTGTTTACCATCATTAATACCCACTCATCCATCACTCATCGTCGCGATCTCTTTCTATTTTTTTTTCTCGTTTTTTTTTGTTTTTTTTTTTTTTTTTTTGTTGAGTTCAACACTTTCGTTTGCCTTGAGGGGATTGCAAATATTATACAAAATTAACACCCACACAGATCAGACACCTGTTTAGCAATGGTTAGGTAGTAATATTTGTAGTAGAAAAGGTTATTTGTAGGGACAGCTGAAGAAATTATACATTTTGGCAAGAAATTTCTATCAAAAGAAGTGCTTAAATGGTTTTAATGGTTTCTCCGTCTCCGCCTTCGCCTCCGCCTCAACTTCTGTTACCGTCTCAGTTCCCAAATGTAGCGTCAGGACCACGACGGCAGGCAATGGCTGTTGGCCTTGGCCAAAGTTCCGTTCGGTTCTTGGCGCTCAGTTTCGCCGGCTGACCAGGCGCATCAGGTGGGTGCAGCCTTGCAGCTAGCAGCCCTTTCAAATATTGCCCTGTTCCCTGATCCCCCAATGCTCTTCTATATACGCTATGTCACACAGCTCTCAACGAAACTAAAAAAAAAAAAAACCCAAAAACCGAGATCCAAATAGCAGATCTTTTCTGGCTGAAAGGCTTTCAATTTCGCCTAATGCATATTTGCAGATTACCCAAGTTTAGGGAGGGGTATTATCTTGCCACAGTCGCCACAACAACAGCAGCAGCATCAGCAGCAACAACAACAACAACAGCAGCAGGAACAGCAACAGCCAGAACCTGCAGTAGCAGTAGCAGAACCACCAATAGAATTGGAAATCGTTGCCAAAATCGAGTCACCACCACAACCACCCACAATCGCCAAGCGCCCCCAGCTCCCGGCGAAGCCACAACCGTTGCGTAGGGCTAGGCCATCGGTGCTGTTGAAGCCGCAATATGCCTGTTTCCTACAGCATGATGATGCACCCAAATCCCAACCAGGTGGCAGCAAACCACGCAAGGCAGCCTCATTTACATTGGGCAATCAACAACGCCAGGCGAAGGAGCACTCATCTTCTCAGCATTATCAGCAGCAGCTACCATCGCATCAGCAGAGTAAATATGAACGAAACGATAGCCACCGGAGTCGGGGCAGTGGCGAGAGTCCACCTCTAGAACTCCAGCAGCGACGTCGTCGGCCAAGTCTGCCGTCGTCGCTGGCTTTGTCCAATGCCAGCTCGGCCCTGCTCCAGGCACGCATTCCAGGCACCACGCTCTACTATGTCTGATGGCCACCTGAAACAAAAATCAAAAAAAATATATATTAAAACCACCACTAGTCTCCACTAAACTCCAGATATCCAGAATATCCAGAACTCCAACTCTAACGTCCGATAGCGATCTGAAACCGCCAGCGAAACGTAGGCATTGCCCAAGCTTTACTATATGTTTTTTTTTACTACAAACTAGGCTATAAAGAACACCCATCAATCCCTATTTTTTGGATACCTCTTGGTGACCCCGATCCGCTCCCATATATAAAAAACAAAATACTATATTGGTTTGATGGCCGCTAAAAACTGTAAAGTGTAACCCTGTGCATATCCGACTCACTCCAAATAACTCAATGCGGAAAAACATGCCACCAGGAACACTAAAAACCCAAACACACGAAACAAACACACAACAAAACACACACTGGGGCAACCGGACACATTCGAAACACACTACGATTTAATCGATTAATAGATGATGCTTCCTGATGGATGATGATGCACTGACGCCGTTTATACGAAGCTCTGGATAACGATCAAATGGAATTTGTGAATTCACAAAGGAAGATTATTTCGAGGATTGAGATTCTTAACTTGTATATCTTAAGAAGGATTCAGCTGATCTCCCCTAAGAAACACTGGTTCCTATGCTAGCTAAGGTCGATGTTTTCCCTTTCTTTCTATAAGACGATCTATGGTTTCCATTTTATCCTTCCCTCCCCCTAAAAATGGTACTATCACAGCTTTATAACCAAATGCTTTGCCACAAGTTAAAGGTGTGCCAAATTTCAGACTTGTAGGCCAGTTTTAAGCTTAATGCTATAGCTTACAAAAAAACTTAAAACTAAGAATTGAAATAGTTAAGTTTATAAAGTCAAGGGGGGTTAACAGAAACTTACCTCCAATAAGGCTTGCATTGCAAACGAAACATAGGAACCCCCCCTAGTTAGTGACTAATTCCGACAACTGGCTGTGGTGTAAACCAAACCAAAACGACTCATAGAACCTTAGTTAGTGACTAGTTTCATTTGTATTACTTGTATTATATGGCTGGCGTTAGTTTATGTGCTATGTGCTATCTGCTTATGTATGTATGTTTGCTTTGTTTAGTTTAGTTTAGTTTTGGTATGCAGTTTGTGGGGCATGTATTGAATTGCAATTTGTGATTTGAAATTGTAGCTAGTAGTTACGCTAACCAAGCACCTTCTCGCCCCCACTATTTCCCTCAATGGTTTTCAGTTTCAACAAGCTTTTGTTAAACAAATAAGAAAGAAAATCAAAACTCACCTATCTGTCGCTTTGTTTTGTTTGCATTTGCATTGGCGTTGGCGTTTGCGTTTTACTATTCTATTTCTATTTCTATTTCTATTTTTTTTTGTTCATACTAATTTCTTTTTGCAGATATTATTTAAATGTAACAGAATACATAAGCAAAGCGTTGAAATAATATCTATATTGTATACCAAAAACAAAAATAAAAAACAAACAAACAAATATCTATGATAACACAAGCAAAGGCAAATAAACCGAACCGAATCGAAAACTGAAAATTGAATAACCGATTAACTGCAGCCGCTGAACCCGAACCGCAATAAAACGTAAACTATCGAAGCAAAGCAAATAGTTAATCTAAAAACTAAAAACTAAAAACTAAAAATTAAAACATCCAAAAACAATAACCCAATAATATAAAAACGATTACAAGTGCGAGAAACAGAAATCAGAAATGCCACACCTCTAACCCAGTGCACTTGCTCTGTCTGCTCCGCTGGGCAATCAAAACTAATCGCCAATTCATATTACTATTAAGGTAACTAACCCAGTTTAGAACACACACACACACACACAACACTCCTTGTCTCCACACACACTCAAAATCACTTGGCACATCCATCCTAGTCATATCATGAGAAACCTTCAACTTCCATCGCTTTCATCTCCATTTCCATCTCCGGCTCATGTTTCGTTTTCATTTGCTTGAAAAGATCCGGACCAGATCCCATTTTATCCATAAAAACAACACATCACCTTACCTTGATTATATATATAAATATTTATATTATATTATATTATATTTTCCCAACTCGGTGCCACCCTTACTAACCCCCAAATCCCCACGAGGATTTTTTGATATAAAAAAAGACTAAACTAATCTCAATCTCCTAATGCTTACAGGCTCCACGGCTCTGGGTTTCTACACGCCCATGAAGGGCTCGCAGATGAACAACCTCTTCCAGCTGGGTGTCACCCGGTACGCCCTGCCTGAAAGCAGCAGCAGTGGGAGCAGCAACGGAAGCCACAGCCCCAGCAGTAACGGGAGCAGTCCAGCCGGAGCTGCTGGCAGCCGGTTAATGTTTAATGGGAATGGCTGCATTGCGGGCAACGGCGAGGGACTGAACAAGGATGAGAATACAGTAGCAGCGGATGCAGCAGCAGCGACAGCGGCAGCAGGATCAGGACCTGGAGCAGGTGCCTCCAAGAACGGTTCAGCTGTGGACGAGGATGATTACCATCTGACGGCGACGCCGGGCGGGAGTGTTGTGTACAGCGAGGGTACACAGAAGACGGATTTGCTGTATTAAGTTGTCCCGCTGCTAGCTAAAACCCAGAAGCAAGTAGCAAGGAGCTCTTTTTCTACCGGTTTCCAAACCTTCCCAAGCCTCCCTTAAACCCCTTTTTCCTAGCCCCGAAACCATTCCCCTAATTGAAAAGCGTGCGCTTAGGTGAAATATCAATTTCGGTTAGACACAAAAAACGTAATGAATTAAACAAAACGAAGTATAAAAAAAAAAGTAAAAACAAAAAATAATGCAACGTAAACCAAGTATGGCAAGAAATCCATAAAGATACGTATATAAATAGATATTATTTGTAAGTTTGTAGGCCTAGAGATCCGATGTGTATGTGAACAACAGCAAGCGTGTGTGTCTGTCTTCTTTATATATATATATATGTTTTTTTTTTTCGATAAATTAATAATTATTATATTATTGTAATGTATCTACACGGCACTGAATGAACAACTTCGCTGCTTTATTTGTATTTGTATTGTGTATTCCATTTACGGCATTTTTGATAGTAAATATACAACAACAACAAATCAACGTATTTCCGACTGCATCCCGAAGGTAACTTAAATCTACGAAGCGAGCGGTCATGTCCGATGTCCGCCGGAGTATTAACTTAATGGATCTGAATGATCCGATCTTGTGACCCATCATACCTTTCTGCGACCCTTCCAATTCTTCCGCCACCATCACAGACATTAAAAAAAAAAACAAAAAACAAAAATAATAAACATTATAAGATTCCCCCCTTGCCCATCCGGAAGAAAGCAAAAGAAAAATGTAACATTTGCCTCATAATTATTATATACATTTAGCGCTTATTAAATATTTTTTACAATTGTATTCCGTAAATAAATATAATATACATCAACATCAAGTAGAGTGTTTTGAACGTCCTTGAGTGAACGTCCGTGAGTTGAAAACTAAAACAACATAGAGCAATTTCTGTATGATTTTTTTTTAGTATTATAGCTCCAGCTCGGTCAAAACAAGACGCACAGCCAAAAGAACGACTGTTTCGTGCTGCTAACGACCAATACTAACCCCCCCTATCACCCGTTTTTCGATTTTGGGAAAATCAATTTTGGCCCAAATTTCGCATTTTTGATAAGGGGTACCATCATCAAAATTTTCAAAAATGGGCCAAAAATGAAGTTTCCCAGATTTGAATGCAATTCAATTGGGAATCATAGCAATCAAATTACGAGCCCTACGAGGTATTACATTCCTCATTTGGACCGTTTTTGGCTGTGCTATGGCCGAAAAACTGAAATTTGTGTGCCCAAAATCAAGTATACGCCTTTTGGTAGCAGAGAGCCCGACTTTGTTGCAGTTGCTGAGCTCTAACTTTGCTCAGACAAGACGCACAGCTAAAGCAGTGACTGTTTTATGCAGCTCACAACCAACACTTTAAGGCCCTATACCCACTTTTTACAGTGGTGTACTGCTCTTTTGCTGCGAGGGCTGATTTCATGGCTAAAAAATCAAAATGCAATATTTGTTGCGGTTTTTCAGCTCTAGCTCGGCCAAAACAAGACGCACAGCCAAAAGAACGACTGTTTCGTGCTGCTAACGACCAACACTAACCACCCTGACACTCGTTTTTCGATTTTGGGAAAGTCAATTTTGACCCAAATTTCGCATTTTTGATAAGGGGTACCATCATCAAAATTTTCAAAAATGGGCCAAAAATGAAGTTTCCCAGATTTGAATGCAATTCAATTGGGAATCATAGCAATCAAATTACGAGCCCTACGAGGTATTACATTCCTCATTTGGACCGTTTTTGGCTGTGCTATGGCCGAAAAACTGAAATTTGTGTGCCCAAAATCAAGTATACGCCTTTTGGTAGCAGAGAGCCCGACTTTGTTGCAGTTGCTGAGCTCTAACTTTGCTCAGACAAGACGCACAGCTAAAGCAGTGACTGTTTTATGCAGCTTACAACCAACACTTTAAGCCCCTATACCCACTTTTTACAGTGGTGTACTGCTCTTTTGCTGCGAGTGCTGATTTCATGGCTAAAAAATCAAAATGCAATATTGGTTGCGGTTTTTAGCTCTAGCTCGGCCAAAACAAGACGCACAGCCAAAAGAACGACTGTTTCGTGCTGCTTACGACCAATACTGGCCACCCTTATCACTCGTTTTTCGATTTTGGGAAAGTCAATTTTGATCCAAATTTCGCATTTTTGATAAGGGGTACCATCATCAAAATTTTCAAAAATGGCCCAAAAATGAAGTTTCCCAGATTTGAATGCAAATCAATTGGCAATCAAATTACGAGCTTTACGAGGTATTACATTCCTAATTTTAACCATTTTTGGCTGTGCTATGGCCAAAAAACTGATTTTTTGCCCAAAACAATGTTATGACTGTTGATTTTCCCCTCGGAATAGCAGTAATTCGACCACAACTAAGCCAATAATGGCCCAAATGTGGAATTAATCGTTTCTTAAACATTACATCAAAGTCTTCCAAAAATGAATTTAATTTATAAAGTTTGAATTTAATTTAAGGGATTTTGGGATTTTATTTAGGGAGCATGTATTTGCTAAACACACCACACTTATTCTGTTACATGCTGAGCCTTTCAACCCTGTAATGGAGTATGTCTTTACTAAGTAATCGATATCATCAAATTGAAGTCTTTTATTTAGTCATACCGATAACAATACTTGTAACAGTGTTACCTTTTTCATATAGATTTATTTAGTATATGTATACAAATTACATACCGATATCGATTACAGCGGAGTAGGACCAATTTTGCTGGCTTTTCTTTCTTGGTATTTTTGTTGGTATTTTTATACCAATTATTAGTGCGAAAAGTAGACGGATAAAGAAGTAAACAGACGATGCAACGGAACGGCTAAGAAAACTCGCGGCAATTGGAAACGTAACGAAAAAGACGTCGTTACTAGCGACCAGAGAGCCAAGTGGCTACACGTGTATGTGTTTTACGGGCGGTGCGCGCGCCAACTCCGCAAAAAGCGTACTACTTTTAACCTTAGTTGACATTGAAATGTACCCGCTTAGTTGGATGTCCACGATGGTGCGTGTGTATGAGTATGTGTGTGCTGTGCGGCGTCTGTGTGCGCGAGTGTGTGTGTGATTGCAAAGGAGGATGAGAAAAAAAACGAGAGCAAAGCAAAAACAAAAAGAACCTGCTGCACATAATCGGTGTCTGGTGTGTCTCCGCTGTGTGTGTGCATGAAAGAAGAAGGAAAACAACTGCAAGAAATCAAATGACAACAACAACAATACGATGTATATCAGTGATAAGAAAGCAGAACATAACAAAAATAATGCACCTCTTTTGAAATAGAAACAAAACAAACCGTTGTAGTTGTGTAATCATTCATAACACAACACACACACCGAGTAACAATTTGTGTATTAGTAAATTTTAATTCTATTATTTTTGATTTAATTTTTGCCTGTTATTCAAATCGATCTCTGTTTGTAGTTGGCATTCGTTATTAATTAAATCAGCCGCCAACAGCTGAGCGAGTGAAAGAGAAAGAGTGAAAGGGCAAGAGAGATAGTTAACCGATACAGGCCACTTCCACTTCCAAACGAATCGGAGCAGCGCAGTCAACAGGAGCAGCGCAGCCAGCGGCGCAGTCAGCAGAGGCTTGGTAATTAAAAGGAAAGACTGAAACGAAAAGAAAAGAACGAAAGTCGGAAAGTCGCAAAGTCGGAGAGTCGCAGTCTCAGTCGCAGAGATTCCACTCGTGTCGCACGTCCGTTCGTTCCCACATTGTCGTTATAAAAATAGCAACGCCTTAAACGATCGCATCAACCTCATCAACAGAACACCATCATCAAAACCATCACCTCCTCTTCCTCCTTCTCCGCTTCGACACCGCCGTATCTCATCTTCATTAACAAGCAGCCCGGCAGAGTAACTGATCTGATTACGATCATTATCATCCTTTACTAATCCTAATCCATTGTTTTTTCAAATTTAGATTCCAACCTGCCGTTTCGGCAGCCGGCAAGATTTCACTGGATCTAATGGCCAAGGACGAGGAGGATGATCTGCTGCCCGACAAGGATGCGGCCAAGGGCTTCTATGCCAAATACGAGCCCAAGGAAATTCTGGGCAGGTGAGGATCAAAAGACATTTGATAGGACTAGAAAAAGATATCCCCAACAGAGATGGGAAAATTAAAAACTACTTTTTGGTTTTTCAGCAAAAATTTATTTCATTTAAACCTGAAATGTTTCATTTTATTTTTTAACTTTAACTTAAAAGCATTCCTTGCGAAGAGAATCTTACATAAATTAACTTAAAAGCAATCCTTGTGACGGGAATCTTACATAAATGTATCGAAATATCCTCACTAACTTATCATAATCAAAATAGTTCCTACAAGTGATCCCCAGAAATATCTACGATCGATCTTTTCTGATTTCACAACCTTCTACTGCTAAGTCTGCAGTAATGCCAATTTGTTTATGGCTCTGCAGTTTGGCTAAATGGTGCCAAGTGAGTCAACCTTCTTCAGCTCATTACATGAAGCAATGACATGGGTTTTAAAGTGGCGCCTGTCTGTCGGTTACTTCTCCTCTTCGTACACCACACTGAAGATCACAATTTGCTAAGCAAATAGCAGAGACTAAGCGAAAACAAGGGCTATTACAATTGAAGCGATTAGAGATTAGATAAATTTCCCGATCATGCCAATGTCAAGTGCAGCAGAGCTTATCTCAAGCCAATGTTTGTCTTACAGGGGCATCAGTTCGACCGTGAGACGATGCATCGAGAAGGAGACGGGCAAGGAATTCGCTGCCAAGATCATCGACCTGGGCGCCACCACAGAGGCGGGCGAAACGAATCCATATCATATGCTCGAAGCAACCAGACAAGAAATCTCAATACTGCGCCAGGTCATGGGGCACCCCTACATAAGTTAGTCCTTCTAGCACACAATATAGAAATTGATTTTTAACCCATTTTTTTAAATTTGCAATCACAGTTGATCTGCAGGATGTGTTTGAGTCAGATGCATTTGTTTTCCTCGTATTCGAGCTGTGTCCCAAAGGCGAGCTCTTCGACTATTTGACATCCGTGGTGACGCTCTCCGAAAAGAAGACGCGTACCATTATGCGACAGATCTTCGAGGGCGTCGAGTATATACACGCCAAGAACATTGTCCATCGCGACCTCAAGCCCGAGAACATCTTGCTCGACGAGAATCACAATGTTAAGATCACGGATTTTGGTTTCGCTAGGCAGCTCCAGGAGGGCGAGAAACTGACAGGTGATTATCATGAAGAATCCTTGGGAATTAATTCCCTTATAAAACTTTATATAATATCTCCTACAGATCTGTGTGGAACGCCTGGTTATCTAGCGCCGGAAACGCTAAAATGCAATATGTTCGAAGGATCCCCCGGCTATTCGCAGGAAGTGGACATGTAAGAGCAATATTTATCAGTATATGCCCCTTTTTTTATGTTGCTTGACTTGAGTCTAAAGAGTTGGTCAGTAACTTTAAAAGTGCTGACAACGTTGTTAAATCTTGTTAAAGTTCTACGAAAAATATTACTTGATTTTTAATGTTTACAAAAGCTAGCGTCATATTCTTACTTGAGCATACAAAAATATTAAGGAAATGCCATCGAAATTAGACCCATTTTTTTTTTTAGAGACCAATTTTGCTGATAGGTGTTTATATAGCACTTTTATAAACGTTACTTGTCAATCGAATTGTTTTGATCTTGGAGTGTGCGTCATTACAATCTGAAATCTGATGAGTTCCGATACGGTTGTCTATTTTTCTTTGGTTCAGCAAAATGTACGGGTCTTTTGTTTATTGGCCTGCTGGACGTTTCCCACTGGTATTAACGTTACTTGAGCTCAGCAAAAAATTATTGATAGTTAAACGCTTTCTATAATGGTTTCCAATTCTTTTCTTTTCCTAAAACTGACACCTTTTAAACATTTCTCTTTTGTTTGTTTGCAGTTGGGCCTGTGGCGTGATTATGTTTACGCTGCTCGTCGGTTGTCCACCTTTCTGGCACCGCAAGCAGATGGTCATGTTGCGGAATATCATGGAGGGCAAGTACAGCTTCACCTCACCGGAGTGGGCTGATATTTCAGGTTAGTCGAATGTTATAGTTATGGAAAATGTATGTTAATTTTATGCCCGTTTGTTTTTCAGAGGATCCGAAGGATCTGATACGCAAATGTCTAGTCGTTGATCCTGCGCAACGTATCACCGTCAAGGAAGTATTAAGACATCCATTCTTCAACCAAATGGTAAGTGCCGGAATTGTTAGCCGCCGCCGAGCCCCAACTAAGAGCACTACAACCACCTGTACAAGGGAAAAATCAGTCCAATTAGTCCACTTAGCCGCCAATAATGAGGTCCGCCTTCGAGTCGCCTTTTGTGTGTTCGGGCAGCAGTCTTTAGTTTTCGCATCACCTCTCCTTGTATATAGATTATAGATCTCTAGTGGAGGGGCTTAACCTCTGGAGGGGATCCTTTACACAATCAATCCAACCAAAAAACAACCGTCCCTGCAAATGTCTCTAAACACCAAAATACACCTAAAAAAAAAAACAAACAAACACACACTCTGATGGAAAGAACACACCTGTGACTCACAACCCACTCACAACAGCCTATTAACTGCTTCTTCTTCTTACTGTTACCTCCTAAAAAAATACGATTATGATTTATAATTTGGTTAGGGTAGCAGCCTAACCCCACCCCGTAGTATATAGTCCAATTGTCAGATCTATGGCCTGACAAGGGTCTGTCATAAGTTTGGATCCCCAAAAATTCACCTTTCGGGCCCTCTTAAGCAGCACTCCTCGTTGTGTTAATTTTTTTTTAATTTTTACTATTACTATTTATTATACCAAACATTTTCTCTCTTCTTTTCCTTACATATAAACTATTTATCAAATCGAATACAATTAACTTAAAAAAAAAAAAAACGAACCAAAAACGAACGATAACAAACACACACTATCGATAGCTGTTCGAGCAAAACATTGATGGCCTCAAGCGCAGCCTGTCGACCAAGTCCCGACGAATGAGTCGCATCACTGAGATCGCACTGGTAACGAACTGTTCCCGGACTAACCCAAGCTCTCTCTTTAAATCTCTGTGCTGTGTGTCTCCGTATCCATTTAATATCGGAGCCGTAATCGCTATAATAACGATGATCCCGATAATCGGGCCGGCAGATCCAACTCATGACCACATATATGCAATCCTGCCGGCCCAGCATATATTCGTCTCTGTGTTCCGTTGCATTCTGTTCTGTTTCGTTCTGTGCCGATCTAATATAACCCAGCTAAAAACTGTACATCATAGTGCATATCAATTGTATACTATTTTTATATATTTATAAATCGTTCAGGTCATGTGCCAACATAATAACTTTTAACTGACAAAAACAAGCAAAAAGAAAAAAGAAAACGTACCTGATCTGCTTCGTTTTTTTTTGCATCTGATTTGTTTTGCTTGTCGATTGATTGATGCCCCAAGATGATAACAAAATCTCCCTCTAATCCCATTTCGTTGTACACTCGATGTTGTTGTCGATCTTGTGCTCCCTCTGTGTGTTTTTCTTTATTGTACAAAACAACCGATTGCCTCGATAACTAAAAAACGATAACACACGTCTGCAGCTATGCGCTTGCCATTCGAATCATTCTCTGTTAAGTTAATAACTGTGTCTGCATGCCAACCAAAAGATAAAATCCTGCAGGGTTTCCTTTTTCCCAGACCGTACCCCTCCAAAACCCCAAATTTCCCAATTTTGAGTCACTGCATGTCTACGTGCATTAACCATTAGCCAGCGAGAAGAAGGAGAAAAGGCAGTGAGATATGAGGATGATACACCCATACCTTGATTCTAAGGGATAATACCAATTTATAAGAAAGCATCCAAAAGATATTTCTCTTTAAAGTAATGAAAATCAAGGTAGGGGTGTATTTCAAATACATAAAAACCCAATCAAGGTGCATATAAGTATGAAGTGTAAAGGAATAGGAATTAGCCTACTAGGATGTATTCTTTAAGCCAGGTTATATATAGACTGTAAGTTAAGGTGATATATATTTATATATGTATGCATTAGTACGACCTGATTCACCCCCTTTTGATTTATCCCCCAATGACTGATAACAAAATTTTAATTTCTTCCGCGCCCACACTCTGCTGCTGCCTCTGCCCTTGCCTCTCTGCCAACCAATCAACCAACCACCAACCTCATCCTTCCTCCGTTTTGTTATTTGTAAATCGCGGTGTTGACGTGATCAGGTGTTAATGGGTGACCGCCGGCATGCACCGGCTCCGACTTTGTCGGCCGCCCATTCGAGCAACAGGTACCTCCTCGGTTCCGAGGCATCATCGTACCGTTTTGGGCAGTTAAACAGCAGTAGTGGCGGTGGTGCCCCCGGTTACCTATATTGTGCGCCACAGAGCTCCTACTCGTCGAATCGTATGCGTGACGGGCCGTTTGATGATGCAGCTGCCTCCGTATCCGCCTCCGCCACCTGCCATGCCATGTCATCCAACTCATCCACGTCTGCCACGGCCTTGGCAAACGCCTCCATGGCATCCGCCACCTCACACAAAACGCTAACGGCGACAGTGTACTATCAGCAACAACCGCAGCAGCATCAGACGCAGCAGCAGCAGTATCACCAACAACAGACGACGCAACTGCCGATGCAATTGCAATTGCATCATCCGCCAGGCAATGGCGATGGCAAGCAATCGGTGTATGCACCTCCTTCAGTGCAGGCAGGTTTTCCTTTGATTTTCTTCTTTGCTTTCCCATCACAAATGGCCCAACGGTCGATGGCAGAAAACGCTAGGAAAACGAAAAATTTCATACCAAATACGTGGACAAATATATATCCTGTTCTAATGGCAACTTTTCTATAATTGTTAGTTGATTTTCCTATTTAACAACATTATAACTTTGTTAAAAACACATTATTACCCTTTCTGGTAACCAATTTTAATATAAAATATTTATTCTTAGCCAAGAATAGAGCTCTAAAGATATCTGTTTATAAAATTCCTATTTAAAGTTAACTTTTCTTTCATGTTTTTAATTATGAACTAAACTTATTTGACACCTTAAAGAACATAATATTTCCTTTATTTAAAGTTAATTCATACAACTATTTTAATGATTTTTGTTAAAGACAAGTTACATACTTTATTTCAAAAGTTGTATTAGTCAGTTTTGTATGGATTTTTTTTTTCGTTTCTTCTAACTTTTTTTGACAGCCGCGTGGGTTATTATATATTTTATATATATTTATTTAGATGCCACACGTATTATTACTGATTAATTTCTAGCGCTTTTAGTTGATTCGATTTAGTTCACTCCACTCCATAAATCATCAGAGACAAGCTGCACTCGACTCACTCACCTCCATTGTATCACTCACTCACTCACACACCTACATCCCTCTCACTCACTCACCCATGCAGTATACCGTTCGGCTGTCTCTCTCTAAGATGTTGGATCCCAATGGATTGTAATATCGGGCGATCGGTCAAATGCTGCTTACAACACTCACACGCACACACACACACACACACATACACATCTGCCTACTATTTAGTTTAAGATTTTGAAAAAGTATCTCTACTGCATTATACTATTACTATTATTGTATTTTCTTATAGCTGACACTTAGTCATATCATAGCGAGTAAACACTATGTTTGTATTATATGCACCTTTCTCTAGTACATATCTCTCGGGTGAACTGGATGATATTTACAAGAACTGTATGTAGTTGACTTGCTTCTGCCGTATATACCTCTGTGTAGCCATAGCCGTATAGCCTTTATAGCTATATAGATGTAGTCGTGATCGGTGAATCGTCGTCTGTCACTAATCTCACCCCAAAAAAAAAAAACGCCTATCTTAGTGTCTCTCATTTGTCTCTGTGTCTTGTGGAGGAAGTCAGGATAGTAAACTAAGCTAACTTGCATGCTAGTCTAGTAAATATGATTAACGTGTCTCACCCTCAGTGTATATATACCCAAAAAAAAAAACAAAGATAATAACTATTAATTCCAAATTAATAATGATCAATATCACTATTTAAGCTTAGCTTATCTAATGGATAATACAAATTATAAGTTTAAGAGCTGATAAAATCATTTAACTAAAGATTTAATATATTTTTGGGTGCATATATATGTATATCTATTGCCCATTCTATAATCGTAACTATTATAAAAATAACGCCAAAATCGATTCACTGACGGATTATTATTTTGTTTAATTTCTCCTCTGTTGATGATGTTATACACGTTTTGTTTGTGTGTCATGTTCTCTATATTGTCAGAGTCTCAACGCCCTTATAAGATGTGTGTCTATAAGTCGGTGTTGTGGAGACTCCCTTGTGAGTAAACCAAGTCAAACTGAGATAGATTTGCATACAGTATTATTATTATTCTTATATATATATATATTTATCCATACAACCACACGCCCACTCCGCATACCTAAAACAAAAAACTAGTCAATGTATATCTGTTTTTATCTGCATAATGCCACACATATATTTATATTATGATTTACAATCATGCCAGTTTAATGGTAATCCGTAAATAGCGTCAATGTTGTCGTCAACTCGAAAATGTTTCTCTGACTGTAACTACTCCTCTAATCCCTAACCTCTGACCTTTGATTTGCTTTCGGTAATGGCTTTCTTGTCTTCTACTAATGCGTCTGCTTGGCCACCCACCACCAACCTAAAAACACTCTAACCCAAAAAAAAAAAAAAAACTAGTAACTAATGCTACAGAAATAATGCTCACCCATCGAGACACTAACTTGGAAGATGTATATTCTTCATTGACAATAACAACCAAAAACTAACACTGGGCACTCGAAACATATCGCTGTCCCCGATCCGTGTTGTTCTCTAGTTTTTTATACTTGTCCGAAGGTGTAACCATTAACCATTAATATGTAATCCACCAACTGCTAACCCCCGAAACGATTTAACCCCCCGAAATTTAACCCATGGCGTGTGCACCTCTAACCAAACACAAAGCCAAAAGAAAAATAAAAAGAAATATGTAAAAATGAGATCGATCCGCAATGAGCGAGTTGATGTCCGAAGTGTACAGAAAGTTCTAATCCGTATTTATCCGTTTCTCATGTTTAGCTGCGGAAACAGAGTCGCTTCAACGCGCGCAAAAAGTTCCAATTCGCCATATTAGTGATACGGGCCGTTATCCGGATACGGCGCCTCCGCTACACCGCCGAGCCGCTACACGTTGAGGAGGCCATCCGGGATCCATATCGCGTCAAAGTTCTGCGCAAGGTTAGTATATGTTTTTACAATGTGATTATTATTATACATTAATTAACTAAAATTTAATTGCAGGTCATCGATGGCTGTGCCTTCCGTGTCTACGGGCACTGGGTTAAGAAGGGCGAAGGCCAGAACCGCGCCGCCCTCTTTGAGAATACTCCGCGCACCGAACTGCACGCGCTCTACATCAACAATCTCAGTCGATAGGCGGCAACGGGGGCGTGGTCGCTGAGCTACATAAGCACACACACAAACACACACACATAAAAAACAAACAATCAACTAGCAAGCAAGCAACCAACAAACAAACAAACAAACGAATTAGCAAAAGTTACTAAGAAAAACAGGAAATTGCGATTGCAAAAGGAGAGACACCAAATAGGATTCAACCTTAAACGGCTCGTTGCGATTTCGAATTCGCCTCGTTCTGGATCTGGGTTTTTATCTGGGGCTTCGAGAAGCCCAAAATCAAAGCCTCAAACCAAACACACAATCGCAGGTGTAGATATACATACATGCCTAGTTATATTACCTCTCTCTGCCTTTTTTCGTCCTTGTGATTTTGTTTAAATACTTTTTATTTGATTTTTTATTTTATTATATTTTGTTTTATGCGCCCGCCATCTAGTGTTATCAGTTAGTGTAGAGTAGTTGGGCAACAAACTACTATATATATATATACAAATATATATACCCCGTGTACAGTGATGTATTACCCGATGCCAGAACGAGCCGAATCGGATATAGATATAGGTAGAGCCGCGGACAGGTCCTTGCCTCATTATCCAAACCCAACTACACCCTCACAAGCAAGCATACATGCATATGTATTTTCTGTTAATGATTCTATTAAATTATTTAATTGTATTGCTAAGCGTTTACATTTTAATTGTTATGTTGTAGTATACACAATAAATAAATCAAAAAAAAAAAACAAAAAAACAGATCACCAATCGAAAAGTGTGCGTGAAAAGTGTTTAGATGTGTTTGTTGCAATCGTAGGCTCGCTCGCAGCAAGCGGGATAATCGCGATTTGTGTTGACAAAGTCACGCTGTTTGCATCCCTTGGGTGGAGCGACAGCTGGACAGGTGTTGAAGGTCACATATAAATCGGAATGGCATTCGACTTTGGTGCACTCCCGGTTTGGAGCCTTACCAGTCTGACCGGGCGACAATAAAAGGCCGCCGTCGATCACACACTGGCCAGGATGATCTGAAAATGGAAAAAATTATTTGGTAAATATTTTTTCAGAAGTTACTCTTTGCTCTATAAGTTTGAGTTATGATTAAAAAGTAAATCTTAAAAACACTAAACACCATAAACTTACCGGGATTGGTCAGTTTAACCTTGGCAATGGCAGCCATAGCTTCTTGGCCTCCCAGGATGACGATCAGGCAGGCGAAAAGGGCAGCAGCGACGGTGAATTGCGACATTCTGTTTTATTTGGATTTGGTAAAATCTGGAAACTCTGGATGGCGATGTTATCAACTTGGATGCTGGTCCGCAAGTGCTGTTGTTTGGGCCCCAAGCGAAACGTTTTATACACAGCCGGGTCGCCGGTTATCAGAAGTCAAAGCCCCGGAATGAGGCGGCTTATCCGTTTTAGCTGCCAACGACAACGATCTGACCTTGTCCAACGGTCGGTAGAAGTGCGTGGCAAGCTCCTTTTTCCGACTCCCCGATGCCCGGTTTATCTGCCTGTTTGGCCGCTTTTTTCTCACATATTTTTGTTGTTGTAATTTATCAGCGGTTCATTGAGTATTTAATTACACTTACTCACAGACACAGACGCCTTTAATTTATTTATGCACAAGCACATACACATGCGTGCACCAAATATATATTTATTATTCTTTTTTTATTATTATTATTACAGTCGTTGGGGAAGCTTATCACGTTTCATTATTTTTGAAATTTTTTTGTTTTTTTGTTTTGGGAATTTTCTTGTTTTGGTTTTTTGGAATTCCTGCGGTCATCGAGGTGGTCCAGCGGGGTTAACTTAACTTGACTCACCGATAGGGTACAATAACGTCAATTTGCACTTTCACCGACTGCGTAAGGTTTTTGACCCAATATGTTAGACAAGCTTTAAATTAAAGGAAATCAATATGAAAAAAAGAATTTTAGATTTTTCGTTAACATTAAAAAAATACAACATACCTCGCTACCAATGGTTCAAATGAGGAATGTAATACCTCGATGGGCTCGTAATTTGATTGCCATGATTCCCAATTGATTTGCATTCAAATCTGGGAAACTTCATTTTTCGACAATTTTTGAAAATTTTGATGATGGTACCCCTTATCAAAAATGCGAAATTTTGATCAAAATTGACTTTCCCAAAATCGAAAAACGAGTGATAGGGGTGGCCAGTATTGGTCGTAAGCAGCACGAAACAGTCGTTCTTTTGGCTGTGCGTCTTGTTTTGGCCGAGCTAGAGCTAAAAACCGCAACCAATATTGCATTTTGATTTTTTAGCCATGAAATCAGCACTCGCAGCAAAAGAGCAGTACACCACTGTAAAAAGTGGGTATAGGGGCTTAAAGTGTTGGTTGTGAGCTGCATAAAACAGTCACTGCTTTAGCTGTGCGTCTTGTCTGAGCAAAGTTAGAGCTAAGCAACTGCAACAAAGTCGGGCTCTCTGCTACCAAAAGGCGTATACTTGATTTTGGGCACAAAAAAATCAGTTTTTTAGCCATAGCACAGCCAAAAACGGTCCAAATTAGGAATGTAATACCTCGTAGGGCTCGTAATTTGATTGCCATGATTGCCAATTGATTTGCATTCAAATCTGGGAAACTTCATTTTTGGGCCATTTTTGAAAATTTTGATGATGGTACCCCTTATCAAAAATGCGAAATTTGGGCCAAAATCGATTTTCCCAAAATCGAAAAACAAGTGATATGGGTGGTTAGTATTGGTCGTTAGCAGCACAAAACAGTCGTTCTTTTGACTGTGCGTCTTGTATTGGCCTAGCTAGAGCTAGAAAACCGAACATAGTATTGCAAATTTCTGTTAAAAATAGGTTTCCTCATTTTTCAGCCTTTAATCAGGAGCTCGCACCAAAATATTAAAACTATAATGATAAAAGTAAGTATATGTTTGAAGCTTTGGTAGTCAGCTTCATAAAACAGTCATTGTTTTAGCCATGCGGCTTGTATTGACAAAGTTAGAGCTAAGAGAATGCAACAAAACCGGACATGTATTGACAAAGTCAATATATGTATGTATAGCTCCATGTGCAGAAAGGCTGCTTCCTTCTCAGGATTATGAAAGAGGAATAGGGCCACTTAATGGCAAATAAATTGAATGGAATGTAAAAGCTTACATCGCTTAAAAATTAAAAATGGTTAGCAATTTTCAGATTTTTTGTAAAGAAAAATATATAATTTATCAAAATTCTTACATTTATTTTAATGCCAATCTAATTTTTAATATAAACCGAAAATTTAACTATTAAGAGCAATTTTTTAAAATTTTAAACAGTTAAAAATAACCGAAAAATTTAAAGTTAACGGCTATATTTGGTAATTCCAAGTTATGTGCACTCCGTGGCACTTGTAATTCCCAACAGGTTCTAGCAGAAATGTTGTGACTATGGCGCTGTTGGCCGGTGAAAAATCAGTCAACTCATTTGTGTGTGTGTGTGTGATGTGTTAGTACAGTGCTTCTAAGTGCCTTCATGTGGTCCCATGGTACCCACCATCATATTGGTGGTACCTGGACATGGCCTCCATGGAGGATGCAGTGCACCATGGATTTTTTTTTTTGGAATTCATATTCTGGATGACGTGAGGTGCTGGATATAGATGACGATGCCTACTACACCATGACTGATCTTCAGCAAGCCGGATATCAAGGTAGGTGGCAAACTTTTTTATATTTTTGATGAATAAGCCGAGGGGCATAGTAGGTCCATATCCGCAATTTTTGCAATCGGCTTGCATGCCGTCAATGCAATGTGGATAATTTAAGAATAAGTTACGTTAAGCTAAGCTTGCCCAGCTGTAATTACTCCGACTCTTAGGCCCAGTCCATCGGCTATGGAGATCAGGTTTTTCCCGTTTATGGACTGCTGCTACTTCGGAATTATGGATCACCGTCATGGAGATACTGCTCGGCTGTGGGAAGTCCCAGTCCCTAGCCCATTCCATTAGCGCCATAGAGAACAAGTAATGCTCTACTTCTGTTTTTCTGAATTATAGACTGCTGCCACTTCGGAAGACTTATAGACCACCCACACGGATACACTGTCCGGCTGTGATTTCTCCCAGTCCATCGGCCCTAGAGACCAGGTACTTTTTTGTTTTGCTCCTTTTTTTCTTACTTTTCGGGACCTATGTATACATGGAGATACTACGCTAACTAGGCTAAAATCTGTCTACTTTGCAACCATAAGGATAGATCGGCTGGAGGATAGGCTGTGATCACTCCCAGTTCCAGTCAATCGGCAATGGATACCAGGAACTTCTCCTCTACTTCTGTTTTTCTCGTTTTTTGGACTGCTGCCACTTTGGACTCATGGAGCACCGACATGGGGATACTGCTGGGATCATCATCAATCCCATGAGTCTTTGAGCTTCAAATTTAATATCCATTATAAAAATAAAACGACACCTTTCTTTTTAAAACATTACTATTTATTTATTTTACTATTTACGCTTGAGTTTAATCAGATTTAGTTTTGTTTTCTTTTCAACTATTTTACAGGTGATAGACTATATTGCGCTTAGTGATCCTACATGCACTCCTATATCTAATTTATTTATATATATGTATATATATATATATATATATATTATATATTTGTTTCTAATTTATTTCCTTGTCAACATAATTTCTTCGGCTTTAGACTTACTAATTAATAAAAGACTTGTACAAATGCAGAATTATGAATCAGATTCGGTATCGGAATCAGAAAGTAAAAGTGCTTAGACGAAAACACAAAGAAATTGTCACAAGAAGCACAGGGCTTGGTTAAAAAAATTACAGAAAGCGAGCGAGATTTCATTTGAGATTCTGAACATTCGATAGATTCTGGAGATGCTGATCCGAGCCGAATCGAACTGCACCATGAAAATTCCAGGTGGAATGCGGCAGAAATGATTCACAGATCAATCAACAACATGGCCAAGGGGACGGTTTATGTATCCGCGCCAACCAACTAAACGCCCGGATACAGTGGCAGCTTGGCGGTATCCACTTTCTCCTCCACCTTAAACGAGGGGAACAGTCCGCCCTGATTGGTGCGTGTGTTCTTACCCTTGGAGTTGCCATCCCAGTGGTTGCCAGCCACCGAGACGAGATCACCGACCCGCAGCTGCAGATCCTCATGGGTGCGAGGCTTGTGCGCTATGACGACCCGGCGATTGTGCGCATTCTGACCGCCATAGTAGTAGATGTCGTCCAGCGACTTAAACCGATGCGCTGCATCCGGATAAAGCGTCTGCATGATCTCATAGGCCACGCGACACACTTGCGACGAAAACGTGCACACCAAGTGATCGGACATGGACAGTAAATGGATATCGAGTATAATACCATTCAGTGCCGTGTCCGTGTATCTTGTAGATACGGACGCCATTCGTGCAACTTCCGGATCACCGATGATCTGGTATTGCGGATACTTCCTGCGCGCTTCCTCAATAACCTGAGCATCGTCAGAAGCGAGGAAAATACGTCGCGCCACAGTGCTGCCATTGACCTCCAGCGTGCGATAGTAGTCCTCCACATGAGTCATATACTCCTCCACACTGTGGCAGGCCGCTTCAGTGCCCACCTTGTCAGTACGACGAACATGGACCCTACAAAAGGAAAGAAGAAATTTTTAGGGTCCACTCCCTGAATTTCTGCAAGGAATGCAAACTCACGACTAACTTACCCAACAATGGGACGTTCCCATCCCAAGTTTCGCATGCCAGCGGTGAGGAAATCTCTCGTCGTCGTCTGTGGTCGCAACAAATACTTAAGAAACTGCCCCACCCACCAAACGATGGGGTCTCCATGCAGACGCTTCAGGCGCGGCGCCAGATCCTCAGGAACGGCAAGCGGCAGGTACGGTGGTCTCGGCATCAGCGAGTCAATGATGGGCAACACCAAGACTTGAGTGTTGGGCTTGCCTGGCCAATTATATGTATTGGCGGTGCCCGCATCGTGGCAGCTGTTGGACACCGGTTGGAATACCTCCTCCCAACCTCCTTTGTGATATCTCCAGCCACGAGATTTAAGGATAAGCGTTCGCTCCGTGGCATAGGCCACTATAAAGCAATACACGACGTGATGTAGTTGACAGCCGTAGCCACAGCCCTGGGAATTTAGTAATTATGAGTTAGACAAGATCAAAATCATAGTAAGTAAAACGCACCTTATTGAGCTTGCAGACCAGCTTGCGAGCGTTTTGACAGTCACTGGGATTCTGCAGATGGTGCAAACGCCGCTGCACCAAATCACTAAGCTCACGCGCCTCCTTGTGGCGCCAGGTCTCGTAGCCATCGGACTGACGCAGCCTCTCCATGTCACTGAGCAGCGAACGCTTGTGCTCGGCGCCCTGAAGCAGCACCTGATTTATGGACTCCTCCAGATCGGCATTCGCATGACCGGCGGCCACTGCCTTACGCACCTTTCCCAGCTCACTGCTGAAGAAATTCCAGATCTCTCCTATATTCGTCTGGATGCGTCGGCGTGTGAACTCGTATTCCAGGCTGGGCTCGAATTCGCCATGATCGGGCCCACCTGCATCAAGGAGATCATTGGGCGCTGCCTCGGCAACATTATTCCAACCGCGCAGATCAGCGGGCGCTGATTCGAACATGGGTTCTGGTTCCGGACCGGCGACCTCAGCTGCCAGCTTTGGATTCAATGCATCGTTCTCCAGCCTTTGTACCAGTTTCAGTGCACTTTGCTTGTCCAGCTGGTCACTGAAAGAAAGTGAGGTTGGGGGATTTGGTCAGTAAAGCAGCTTATCGCGTGTAATTCCGTCGACGTGCCACGCATAATTAGTCACGCAGCTGACAAATCAGCAATACGGTGACCATTATTATGGTGGACCAGGAAATTATACAAAATGTCTAGTTCACATATAGGTATTTAAATAAAAAGAAATATTTTCGAAAGGAACTTGTAGTTAAAACTGATGAAAATTAGGCACAAACTTGTATCATATCTATCAATACCATGGTTATTAACTACGAAGGTTACTATATATCTTTTTAATCCTGTTCTGCTATAAATATTTTGCAGTTACTTAAATATTGCAATCATTGTGTACTCATAGTGCACATATGTAAAACCCTTTGTTTAGTTAGTACAAGTGTTTAAGAAGTACAAAAAACAATTAATTATTTGCAATGAACTCATTTCCTTGAAGTGTCGCACACCTTTTGTGCTATTGTAATATCTTCTATTGAATTCTCAGCTGGGTCCACCTACCTCATCAGCTCGTCAATAAGCTGTTTGAGCTCCTCGTTGCGCTGGCGCGTGTGCTCCAGCATTTGGAGCGCCTGTGAGATTCGGCGTGCATTAAGCTCACTTTCCCCGGCAGCCTGTGATCCTTGCGTATTGGTCAATTTCACCACAAAGACATAGACCAATCCAACCCATGCCAGGACGAAAATGATGAGGGCACGGGCCCAGGAGTTGGCCGAAGCACCGAAAAGCTGACGAATCAACAGCATGTCGTTGTCTCCACTCCTCCTCCTTTTGATTCTGCCCACCTCCGGTTGCCGGGATCAAAATCGATCTATCACAGGGTCAAGTAAAAGAGCTCCCAACGAGGACGACTCCGGAAATGGTCTCTATGTGGACTTCGATTCGTTGGTTTTTCGATCCCGGCGCATAGTCACTGCTTCACTGATCTAATCCCAATTAACTTCGATCTGGCCAACGACCATAGCGATCTAATGACATGGTCGGAGAGCAGGGGTGGGGAGTAGGGCTTCGCTTTAATTTATGTTTTTGTTGTATGGGGCGATTGCAAATATCACGCTGCTCACTGAAGTCCAAAATGAAACTCTGAATGGAGGAGGAGGTGGAGGAGGATAGTCGTGGCACAGTCAAATTAGGTGCGAAATTATTCTGTTCTATATGTTTCCGTCCTGTTCTGGGAACACTGTTTTGATTAGTGCTGATGTTAAGCCAATCGATGACAGCGGCGACAGTATCGTTTGTCTAGGCTCCACATGCTATCGATATATTTTTTTGTATTCTGTATTTATCAAAATTCTATTATTTGATTTGTAAAATATGTGTTTTTACATACCATTAAATTAATTTTGTGATGTATTCTATCAATTTAATTAGTTCCTTAGACTTCAAGTTCTATCGTGAGTTTATTCAAATTCTAAGTTCATTAGAGAAAAGATAAAGCAATAGGAAATTTAAAAACAAAAAATATAAATATTCAAGAATTCTAGTAAATCGTTTACGAGTGTTCTTTCATTTCGAATATAATTTAAAATAATATTCAGTGACAAACTATCGTTTTACGAAGCATTTTAATATACTCACCTCTAGATAAGAAGTTACCAGACGTTGCCATATTTTGAAATGCTGTTATCAGCGATAAGTTGATGACTACAACGATAACGATTACCACAGGCTCAATAACGTAATGCCTATTCAAACACTGTTTGAAAATCTTATTGAAGCGATCCAACAATTCAAGATGTTTCGGTGATGGTTTCAGTTTTATGCCGTGTTCTCTTAATATTTCACATTTTATTTGGACTTATGCTACTAATAATAAAAATGATTATAATTTTGAGATGTTTTTTTAGTTCCGGCAGATCTGCGGATTGTATGGGTCGTGGGTATCGGGGAACCACCCGTTATCAGCAACCCAAACCATCCGGAGATCGACCGACCTGCGCCGGGTGCAATTAAGATGCAGTTTTTTTATGTTCGCTTCCGTTTCTTTTTTCGTGAAAATTAAATGAAAAATGATTATCGTATAAATTATAAAAAATTCAGTATATGTAAAGTTAAAAAAAAAGTTGTACACATAAAGTATTATAAATTATATTATTATAATTACGACCACAAAAATTTCTTAGTGTTGAAATGAGTTTTGTTTTGTTTCTTCCGAGTGTGTGGGGGTGTTCTGTGTGTGTGCGGCGTATCTTGTGTTTGTGAGAAAGAGAGCGCGAATTGTTGCGGGGTTGAAGGTCGAGGGGGTGGAGGTCGTGGTGGGGGCTTGGTTTATGCGACAAGTTTTGATTTATTATTAAATTTAAATACTTATGTATATAAATTACGTTTCTGTTTTATTATAATTATTGTTTTTCTTCCATCTTAATCATTTTGTTTTGTTTTCATCTTTTTTTTGTTTTTGTATGTAGTGGGCAACTGCGGCATTTGTAAATTTCTTTATATTTAAATGTTCCTTTTGACTGTGTAAAAATATCGATTTTAATCTGATCTTGTTTTATAGTTACTATTCATGTATGCATTTGCTTTTCGTTTCAATTATAATATTACGTTAACGCTGCATTCTGAACTCTCTTTTACTGATGCTGCTGCTGCTTGTTCTTCGGATTCTTGATCGGATTCTTCTTGGCGCACTTCTTATGCTATTGAAATGTTTTTTGTGGTTCTGCTTTCTGGATCGGGATCTTATATTCCGCTCTGATCTGATCGGTTATGTTATGTTACGTCGGGCTGTGTGTGTGTCGTATGGTGTTGTGTCTTGTGTGTTTGTATGAGAGTGGAGTGTGTGTTGGGTGTGTTGCTTCTCGTTATATGTTGTATATATATATATAATATATTATATGTATGTATAATTAGTTGCTTAATAGTAGAATTTCTTGAATGTTGTTGTGGTAAAGTGTAGGTAATGTTGCTCTATGTCTCTATGTCGACTCAACTGCACTACATACATATGTCTTTCCACCAGATACGTGGCGAGCCGAACCGAACCGATCCCCGTTTCTGCATCCGCATCCGTATCCGTATCCGTATTTCGTATCCTCACCTCCGCCTCATTCGCTGCGCAGCTTCTTTAGCTCCGGTGATTTCTCCCCCACGTTTACATCTACACCACCTGCGTTATTCAGCTCCATCTCGCAGTGCAGGGCAGTGCGCTTCTGTCCAATAGCTGGCGCTGAATCTGCGACCTCTGACGCTACCGGCGAAACGACATCTCCCGCTTTGTTCGCCGCCAGCTGCTGCAGTTTACTGTCCTTCACAATACCGTTGCTGCTATTGCTCTCATCAGCCTCTAGCTCCGCTTCATTTGTATCCTCCTCGTCGAGCTCATCCTCTTCCTCGTCCTCCACCTCATCCTCATCTTCATCACCCAAGACGCCGTTGCCATTTCCATTCCCATTGGCAGCATTCGCTTTGCTGGCTGGCTGTGGTGCTGCTGTGACCGCTTCATCCACTGTTGATGTCACCTGACCGTTGTTGGTGATCGGCTTGTTAGTTTTGTGGGGCTGGCTCGGCGACTGCGTCTGATTCTGGGTCGAGGGCTGTGTCGGAGTCAAAATAGTCAGGTTGTTGGTTTTGGGCGGCGCCTCCTGATTGCTTTCCGAATCGGAGGCAAGTGGTGTGCCACCTAAACCGATGCCGATGCCGATACCCAAGGCCATGGGCTCACCATCCTCTGTGGATGTGGTGGCCGTTGTCTGTGTTGTGCCATCGTTGTCATCAATGATTGGCTCCTGTGAGGTGGAATCGTTAGACACAAAGTTTGAGTCGCCATCCTGCAGGGCAGCGCCTACCGCAGCTGCGTTGTTCTTGGCATCGCCCGACTGTAGAGGCGTAAGGGCAGCCGGGTTGGTGTTCTCGTTCTCTGGCTCCGATTCTGTAGCAGTGTTTCGACCGCCTGCGGATAGAAAGTATCAGTTAAAGTACCAATTGTCAATATGTTTACTTGGTAAGCCGCGGTCAGAATAATAACAAGAAATAATAGACATTTTGGATGCCAACGGAATTATAAGAGGTCTAATTACCTTTGCTAAGTTGCTAAATATTATAAACCTATAAAAATCAATCCTGTGGATATGTAATTTCACTTTTTTATTTTAAGTAAAAGCTGAAGTGACGTGAAAGCAATTGAAGAAACTCAAATAGTTTAGCATAAACATAAATAAAAGTAATAGGAGCCAATCTCGTATTTCAGTTGGAATCCAAATGAAATAAGCCGAATAAACATTTTGATTTCTGAATTCTATTCTAACCGCAGCTGGCGTATTATATTAATGCCTTACCTGCGCCTTGGCTCTCATCATCTAGATCCACGGCCACACCATCGTTGGTGTCGTCGCCGTCAAGCACCTTGCTGCTGGTGCCATTTGTGCTGAGTGAGCCGGTGCCAGTGGCGGCTGCTCCGGATCCCGGCGGCGGCATATCGTCAAGCATCTCAGGACTGAGATCATTGGCCACATAGTGCGACCAAAGGGCCAATTCTACGCGATGCGGCGACCAATGCGGCGTATCACCGCCCACCTCTGCATTGAGGCGCTCTACGGTGGCCTGAATGTGATTGACGAAGTTGAGGTACTCCTTGGTGGTGTAATCGATGCCCTCGATCTCTGGTATAGCCATCAGGCACTCGTCGGCCATAAATGGTGCCGAATCGGGGGCGGCAGCCGCCAGCAGGGCACTGGCCATTGTGGTGCCGACACCCTTGAGGTTCGATAAAGCTGTGATCGCCTGCTCCAGATTGGGAAGCTTGCGGAAGGCCTTCTTCGTCTCCTGGATAACGGCACGTGGTGTGTTGACCTTGACCAGGTATGATAGCTGCGGATAGAACTTGCCGCGCGACTGCTTCCACTTCATCGACTGAACGAGTTCATCGTAAACCATATGCGCATCCTTGCCGCGCGCCTTGATCAATTTGGGTAATTCATTCTGATACCACTGGTCCAGACGAATCAGCTCCTGCGGCTTCTTGCAGCGCTTCTCTGCCTTCAGCTTAAGAACCTGGGGATACAGCTGGTAGCAGTACTCAAATTGTGTTGTGCTCCCGTTCTCAAAGAACGAGACCGTCGCCTTGCCGTTGGACATCTTCTACGGTTGTGTCGTTGTCGCCTGCTAATGTTTGGTGGTATCTTCGTATCGTGGTATCTTCTTGGGGCCCAGGACGTTTGTTGCTCCGCAAGTGCCCGGCTGGCTGGCTATATATATATTATACGTTTTCGTGCGTGCTATATATAAGCCAATCTTATGCTGACTGTTTTGCCGCCTGCTTTATCCTGCTTATCCTGTCCGTTCCGAGCTGCTCCTGTCAATGTACTGCTATTCGATAGTTGAAAGTCCCGGCGAGGAAGAAGAGAGCAAGTCAGTGAGAGAGAGAGAGACAGGGAAAGAAGAAGAGGTGGCAAAGGAGAGAGGAAGAAAAGAGAAGAGAAGAGGCACACAATTAGGTTTACAGTTACGATTACATATGCAAGGGGGATCGGGATCGAGGGGTACTTCGATTGATTACTGTTAATGCTGCTGCTGTGCCGACTCTGTTGTTTGTTGTATTTACTCAATCCGATAATCGCTCACTATTTGCCAAAAATCTGCTCGCTTCGTCCGCCGTGTGCACAACACACAAATCGAATTTTTACAGTGTCGTCGTCGGGTTCTTTTTGGTCCGCCACACAACGCGCACACTAGCACAAACTGACAGCACAAACACACACACACTGGCAAACATACTCTCTCGCACACCCAAAGAGAGTCAGGCGGACACACACACAAGCAAAAACACACGCTTACACTTATATACAGAGGCAACAGCAGCAGAAAATTTCTTTTTCATCTAGGTTTTCGAAAAAATACGAACGCGAGCATTAAATAAACGAATGGTATTTTTTTGTTTTTTGTTTCGTACCTCTTGTCTTTTTGGCAAACGCTGAGAACAGCTTTTCATTAGCGTACTGCACGCACACAGATGAGTGGGTGAACAACAAATACCTTTTAGTTAGTCGCCGCCAGTCTTCCTTTCCGTCCACATCCAAACAACTACTCCAATGCTTTGCTTTTGCTTTGCTGTTTTTCTGTGTTGCCTCTGCTTTGCTTCGCTTCGCCTGTGTGCTTCGTGCTGTGCTGAGCTTCTTCTTCTTCTTCTGTTTCTGCTTCTGCCTCTGCTTTCTGCCTACAGGGGCGTCGTTACCAACCAATACAAAAAAGGGGTTACGAGCGGTGTTCACTGGTGTTACTACCAAAAGAGCACGCCACAAAAAACAAAAAAGTAAAAAAGGATCGGATGCGATGCAGCTGTGCGATGTACGCTCTGCGCTGTTAACTCGTGTGACGGGAATTGGGAATACGGGAATAAGAATATGGGAATGACGAACCGGGAACAGGAGTTGTCGCTCTATCTCGCCCGCACTCGCTGCCCGAATGTATCTGTATCTCTCTGGCACCCCTCAGCGTTCCAATTTGCCGGCGACGTCCGTGCGCGCTGCCGCCGCTCTGCCATCGTCTCTGCTACTGCGTTTATGCGCAGTCAGCCATTTCATGAAAACCTGTCTAAGCCAGGCATAAACATAACATATATACTTAAATATCAACACACTACCGATAAAATTAAATGGTAAATGTGCGATATATACCACACCATTAATGAATTGAAATACATCAAATGCATTTTTCTATGCATAAATAGGAAACTCGATTTTTAAACTAGTGTCATACAAGGAAAATCTTAATTTCTCGTTTCCGAAATTCAAGATATTCATAGTGTAAACACGGTTTCTCTGCTTGTTCGCTGCTTTTGTTGTGCCAGTTGCCAGCGGCAGCGGCGTCGTTGTGCCATTATTCATGAGGGGGTGCGTCAGGTTTGGTGAATTTTTCAGTCTTGTTTGTGCAAAGCGAAATTATTTATGGCTTAGCACGAACATCGATAGAAATGCATATGTTGTCGGTTTGTTAAGAACTGCCCTGAAATGCAGTTAGGTGCATATAATTTGTATTTTAGAATATATAATAAATTTATCAATCAGCTGTTTGAGAACTACAGAATTCTCAGGCTAATGGGGGAAAACTATTATTTATTAAACTTTATTTATTATTTTGTTCATGCTCATGGCTAAAACTTGAATAGCCTAAGTTGACAACAATAATATTTACAAATATGGTCTTCAATATAAAAAAATCGTTAAATCGTTAATTTAGTTAAAAACGGTCACTTTAATACTCGAAATTAGTTTCGATTATTTTCAACATTCTGGTTTTAGCAGTAATGTATTTTCGAACAGCTGCTAGCTCAGGAATCGTATATACACATGCGATACGATACCCAAAGTTTACGCTGTGCGCTCGAGCAGCAACTTGATATTTAAAAACCCTACTTAACAGTCGACTCAAGTTCGATCCCCCCCCAGGTACGCTCCTCAGTTCACCTATCGCTCGGTTGCCTCTGCCGCCATCATTCGCTGTTGCCGTTTTTACCCTATTCGTCGTCGTTGAACAACGAGCAACATAGCAGCTGCAATTTAGCTGTTTCTGTTTCTGCCTTTTCTGTGCCTGACATTCGCTCATTATACCCTGGCAGAAGGTATTATCATTTGTTTCAGATCTGGCTTAATCCCGACGTGAAAGGCCAAAAACGTAATAGTTAGTAAGATCAGCAGAAAATATTTTTTTAACTTCTTCATTTATGATCCTTTTATTCTCCGCAATTACGATTTAAGTATGAGAGCGGAACAAGATCATTCTAAGGACCCTAGGTACTCTAAAAATAACCTAATTAATTAAATATTTTGTAGGGCATTAAAGCGTCAGCTTGTCGAATTGGCTTCCCTTCTAGTTTTGCCCTGCTGCTCTCTCATACACACACACTTGCACGCATGCAATGTGCGACGCGGCGATATGCGTGCGATATATCGCAGCAATACTCGATGCGGACGCCCATCTGTTTTGCGGCGTTTTCCCGCTTTCCCTGTTGCAAAACTTGTTTTTCAAATTACAAATCCTAGTGTATTTCAAAATTGAAAATGATTAATTTTCAAAATTCCCGCTGGAGAGCGACATTCGAAGTGGTTGAATTTGAATTCTCTCTTCGTCATGGCGTATGTATTAATCATTCGGTATACAAGCAACTTTTCGGCACACCCCTCTCCTAAATTAACTACGTCTCTGTGTGTGCGATTCGTTGGTTTTTGTGTTTTGCCATTTTCGCTGTTTACGCACCAATACACTCAAATAACTAGTGTTGTTACAGGGATGCCATATCAATGAGTATTGCTTTTATTTTATTAGCGGTGCCAGAGTGCTGAGGAATCAGAATTTTTGAATGATAATAAAAGTAGTTTTGTTTCTATTCTTCTTAAAGCATTCTAATCATTTTTCGTATTATTTACAACATATTTAATGTATTATATTTAATAATATTTTGGCTTTGTATCGATTAACTAAAATTGGGAAGACGTCACGAATTCTTAAATAATTAAAAATATACATAAACATAGATATCCCATTTCCCTCCCCCTAAAATTTAAATATCCGTTTTAATATTGTTGGCTATATCGTTTAAAATAAAATAGGCTTATACAATCGATGATCAGCTGGCTGTGCGCTATCGATTGTCGTTTGTGGCAGCTCTAGTCAGTCATCGAAATTTTATTTTGTATCTGGACGTGGTCCCCCAGCAGTTAGATCTCTCAAAACGATTCGTCCATCATGTTCGCCAGGTCCATCTTATCCGTTGCTGTGTGCGGCCTACTGCTGTCACCCCTCCTGCCCTTCATCCGTGCTGCTCAGGAGGAAGACGCCTCCTCCACCGGCAAACAGGCGGAAAAGCAGTTCGCTGTGGAGCTGGACCCAGAATCCTTTGATAAAGCGATTGCCGGTGGCAATGTCTTCGTCAAGTTCTTTGCGCCTTGGTAAGTTGCAATTCGTTTCGGTTCCCTTCACATTCTCCCTTGTTCATCGAAAGAAAACTGCGTCCCAAATTGGCCAACTTTTGCCGGCGAATCGCAGCGGTCCACATAGGCCGTTTATTTTATGTGACCAAGCCACGCACACATTAATATCAAAGGTGTTTCTGTTTTCACTATCACCCATTTTTCACGATTTCGATTTTACTAACTTCCATGTAATTATAATCAAAAAGTTTTAAACTTATGATTACGATCGTTTGACCAGTTCATTTTTCCAATCTAAGTAAAACCTGCCAAAAATTAATTTTAATAATATTGTACTATTATTATTTAACTACAAATTATTAAATATGTTGGCAATATGAATCATTTCATAAGCTAACCAATGTTAAAAGTGATTTATCAATATTTTATTTTTCAACTTATGACCTGAAACCGAATTGAAATACAATTTTTATAAATCCGAGAAAGCAGAAATCGGAACACTTCTTTATGTTATTAGGCAGACATAGATTTGCGTACATGGGCGCCTTTTTGTATACCTATTTTTGGAAATTAAAAAAATACCTGAATATCTTGGTTATCATAAATTTGTGACCCCCAAATTTGGTCAAGAAAGCGAAGATCCGTGGAACTGAAGATTCGTCATGTCTTCCAAACGAATCGCACGTTCTCCGATAAGACGATCAAAGGGGCTTTGTTGCCCCTTGATTGACAAACTAAATACTCAAGATTTTGACCACTATTATAGTTTTCGTAGCCCTCGGCTACCAGGTCTTATCAAAAGCCATCGGTGTTGTCTATGAGCTAATTTGATTAGCTTCAATTATGTTGCTAGGAAGTACTTTACGATTACGCGGGGGAGTTTGAGGAAACTCAAAATGCGATTCGGCGCTTGCCCCACAGATGATAAACTCTTTGTTCGGGACAAAGCGCACAAAAGTCTTATCGCAGTTCATTGTTTTGTATTCCTTTGTATAGGGGAAACAATTTGATTTGACCGATTTATACTCCTATTTCAAAATCAATTTAATTTTAAGAGATTAGGGGTTTAATACAACTTTTCAATAATAAATACTGAAACAAAACCTTACTTCTTGCAGGTGCGGTCATTGCAAGCGTTTGCAGCCGCTGTGGGAACAGCTGGCCGAGATCATGAACATTGATGAGCCCAAGGTGATCATTGCCAAAGTAGACTGCACTAAACACCAGGCTCTGTGCGCCACCCATCAGGTGACTGGTTATCCCACGCTGCGTCTCTTTAAGGTGGGTGAACAGGAATCGATCAAGTTCAAGGGCACTCGGGATTTGCCCGCTATCACCGATTTCATTAACCAAGAACTGAGCACACCCGCCGAGGGGGATCTGGGTGAGGTGAAACGTGTGGAGGTCGAGAACGTTAATATTGGTAAGGTAGTGGACCTCACCGAGGAAACCTTTGCCAAGCACGTGTCCAGCGGCAATCACTTTGTCAAGTTCTTTGCGCCTTGGTGCAGTCATTGTCAGGTGAGCTTTTGCAATATTCCTCCTCAATTAATATGCTAAACGGTGCATTATTTGCATTAACAGCGTTTGGCGCCTACCTGGGAGGATCTGGCTAAGGAGCTGATAAAGGAGCCCGCCGTAACGATCTCGAAAATCGACTGCACCCAGTACCGTTCCATTTGCCAAGACTTCGAGGTCAAGGGTTATCCCACTCTTCTTTGGATCGAGGATGGTAAGAAGATTGAAAAGTACTCGGGATCTCGTGACCTGACCACATTAAAGACCTATGTGGAGAAGATGGTTGGCGTGCCGCTGGAGAAGACTGAAGGCAAGGCCGATAACGAAGAGGTAGCCACCAAGGAGGCTGCTGCCGAGGATGAGGCAGCCAAGAAGCTGATACCACAACAGCTGAGCGGTGAGGAGGAGTTTGAGAAAGTCATTGCCGAGGGCATAACCTTCGTTAAGTTCTATGCACCATGGTGCGGACACTGCCAAAAGCTGCAACCCACATGGGAGCAACTAGCTACAGAGACGCACCAGGTGCAGAGTGATGTGAAGATCGCTAAGGTGGACTGCACGGCGCCGGAGAACAAACAAGTGTGCATTGACCAGCAGGTGGAGGGATATCCGACGCTTTTCCTCTACAAGAATGGTCAGCGCCAGAACGAGTACGAGGGCAGTCGCTCGCTGCCAGAGTTGCAGGCCTACCTCAAGAAGTTCCTTGGACATGATGAGCTCTAGGTCTCCTGCAGAACCACAGGGGTTGAACAGCAGTCGGATGAACAAATAAACGCCCGCCAAATTAATTGTAATCGTAATGTTTTCTCTTCAAAATACCAGCATAAAACCTCTGTGAGGAGTCCGCATTTAAACAATCTACCAACAAAACCTAAAAGACAACGTGCTTGCTGGAATCGATGTCGTTCTTACTTTCCTACGCTGTGTTCATGTTTCGTCCCTGTTAGCTCAGTTTGGTTCCCTTTTTTAATGTTTTTAGTGTTTACTTCAATGGGGCACAGGACGTGCACTAAAAAAGCCATTTAGCGAACTTTATTTCCAATTTTAACATCTTTTTGTGGTCACTAGGCTACTTTTAAGTCATTTATAGGAGAATTTGTCAATACAAAACAAATAAATATCTATTGGAAAACGTGAGTGAATTGTTTAATGTTTTTTTTATTTTCTAGAGGTCTATAGATTTATTTTAAATATTAAAGCACCAGTTTCGTTCTATTGTTTGTGAAGAACCACAATTCGATTTGCAAACAAGAACTAAACTATTTTTTACCCCAATTAATAGAAAATATTAAAAGAAAAATAAGCATTTGCACTTAACACTTAATCAAGAATTTGTGAGTAATTTATACATGCATATTTCAGATGGCATACCAGGGGTACTTATTCTTATAATAATGCTTAAATTAAATAAAAAAGAAAAGACCTTTAGAATTTCTATTTTAAAATCTTGTTTCCCGCGAACATATCCATATACCGATAGTCATGCCGACCAGCTGATTGCGTCTGATAAAAGACATCTGACATCGAAGGGTCCGATAGGTTCTGACAAATAAATAAATAAATACATATGAAATATATTTTTTCCGTGTGACTCAACTTAACCCAAAGTCGATATCACAAGGACGATATCCCAATATAACTGTTTCGATATTTCAAAGGAAAACAATCGATATGAGGAAAACAAAATTTGTTAGAGGCCTATCGAAAAAAACAGCTGTTTACCTGCGGACTCTAACGATAGGTATGTCAATATCAATTCATGGTATCGGAGGAAAGTAATAAAAATATTCTAATCTAATACTGTACTGGAGAATACAAAATACAAAGCTGTTAACTAAAATAAGTAATGTAACTGCCCTTATGTTCTGCAAAAAAACTGGGTCATTATATTTCAATATTGTATATTTCAGACTTTTTGCCATGTCTTTGGCTCATGCTAACGGAGCCGTCCTGTAGAGTGTCCTTGAGCAATTTGCCAGCGTAGAGCAAATCCTGGACCTGGCTCCAGTCGATCTCCGATTCCCGATGAACGCCAACGGTAACGGAGGAGCAGCGCCTGTCTGCGGTGGATTGGGCGGTGCAGGTGGTGCGCACGCAGGAGCTGCTGGCGCAGTTGGTGCTGCTGGTGGAGGTGTTGTCGGCGGTCCTGGAGGCGGAGCAGCTGTTGCGGATCAGGCTGGTGATGCAGCCGGTGGAGCAGCAGGTGGTGGCGCTGGCGATGCAGCTGCTAATCCCCAAGGAAATATTAATGGAATTAGTGCGAGTACATCAGAAAATCCAGCGAACGGAGCCACCTCCAACGAGGATCAGGACGCCAAGCGGCGGAAGTGTCGCGAAGCAGAAGAAGGTCAAGATGGAGCCAGCACGGTGCGTAAAATGGAAATGATATGCAACTCTTATAATGGGGAACATTACAATTTCTGAAGTAAGATCTAATCCTGTTTACATTTTTCCCATCCTTAGATGATCGATGCGAATAGTGTGCTCAATAAGATTGCTAACCTGTACGCTGAACAGCTGATGTCAGATATAGTGCTTCTGGTGGACGGGAAGGAGTATCCTGCGCACCGCGTTATCCTGTGCGCCAGCAGTGACGTCTTTCAGGTGATGTTAATGAATCCAGAGTGGAACGAGTGCAGCAAGCATGTGATTGAACTTCACGAGGAGGCATGCTGCTCGGCGGTGTTTCCGCAGTTCATCAAGTACCTGTACGTGGGCCACATCGAGGTCACGCTGCAGACGGTGATGCCAATGCTCGCGCTGAGTGACAAGTACAATGTACGCGACCTGATCGATCTCTGTGTGGGCTACATGAATAAGCACGTGGCCAAGGCGGCGACCAGCGGTTACCTGGTCTCCTGGCTGCAATATACACTCTCCTTCACGCCCACCCACAACGATCTCACCGAGACGCTGAAGCGGTTTCTCAAATGGAACCTCGAAATGGTGGCCGAGTCGCGAGACTTTGTGGAAATGGACCCGGCCATACTGCAACTGCTGTTGCAGCAAAACGATTTGGTTGTCACCAGCGAGTACAAACTGTTTGCCATCCTGCAGACGTGGCTGCTGCATCGTCGAGAACAGATGGAGGCTGTCGCCAGTGGTAGCTTTATGGAGCTGATCGAACAGACGGTGTCCCACATCCGCTTTGGCATGATGACGCCACGCGAGCTGTCGCATCTGCTGATGGATCCGTTAATCGAGTATCACAAGGAGTTCCTTGTTGAGCGCATTGCCATTGGGATGAGCTATCAATCGGGCCAGGAGGATAGAGTGCGAGAGGTGCGAGCCACCGAATCGGGTGAATTACAATTTACGCCTCGACTCTACTGGAACGACACCTGGAGCGTTGACATAGATGTGCACAACTTTGATGCGATAGAGGATTACAAGAACTATGTGACCTGCTTTTTTTCGCAGCGCCACATCGCCGAGACTGAGGATGACGGTAAGTAGTAGACTGAGAGTTTCGATCGACATTTAGAATATTATTATGTTTTCCTACTTGGCAGATCCTGGGATGACCTGGGAGATAGAGTTTTTCCCGCGAGGCGTTAAGTACAACAAGGCCAAAATGGTATGGGGCGAGGACGTACCAGGCTGCTCTTTAAACACAGTTCGCCTACGGGTTACCTGCAAGCATCAAAACATTGGCGAGGAACGATTCAAGGTGAGTAATGTGTGGCAGTTTGAGTTCATTTAGTGGGATATAAATAATCTGAATCATCTTAGTTTTGTATTAGCTCCATTATCCATTCACAAATTTCAAGGTTTCGGGACGTTAATTTGGAGTTCGTTGTGTTCTTTTAATTTTGTTAAGCGTTTATGGATGGCAATGAATCTCCAACACGTGTAATTTATCTTCCCAGATAGCCGTGCTGATCGTGGGCATGCAGAACCAGATAATGCACATCCGAACGGTGGTGGAGCGCACGGAGTACTTCTCGGATTCGTCGCGCGTTATCAATCTGGACAACCTGCTGCCGTACGAGGAGCTGGAGCACACATCACCGTACTTGAGTCCCCATCTGACGGGCACCGCACGGAATACACTTACCCTGCATGTGGTTATCACGCCGATGGGTTCCCATACATGCCGGGATACGCCGCCGTTTCAGTTTTAAAGACGTTTAACACCGATTTGGTGGGCGCATCTTGACCTCTCTAACTCCGTACTTTCCGGCGCATCCGCAGACATCTCATGCAACCAACCAAACGTATTTTCACTCTTCCATTCATAATTTTGTATGTATGTATGTAAAAAATCGGAAATCCAATGCGACTGCGAAATTCCCTAGGGCTCAATCTATGCGATCCTGACTGGCGGGATGTTTCACCCGTCCGCCGTAAACCCTTCCTGCAATATGTTTTGTTATAAGTTTTTTGTTTTGTATAAGTTAAGCGCACCGAAAGGAGTGAGTTCTTAGGCAGGGCCATAATCACTGATGATTGCGGATCCCATGGATAGCTGATATTGGCCATAATGGACACGACACTCGAGCATGTAAGAGATGGTACCGTATTTACTGTACCAGCATGAATGCCAACTGTATTGAAACTAGACTATGAAAAGGAGATTTTCTAATAAAAGTTGAAATGTAAAGTAAAAAAAAAACCCTACCGACATGGCTGAGAAAGAGAGGTCCGCTATTGCTATCTCGTCTGTTAGCCAATGCCTAAAATGTATCAGTTTAAATGTTTTACAGCCAATAGAAGATATGTGTGTATCCGCGCTTGTGTCTGTGTGTGTGTGTGTGTGTATGGCCGTTTAGATTTTTGAATCCCTTTACGAGTGCGTTTATGGCCCGGGATCAACCGCATGTCGCGTCTCCGGTGGCCTATCTTAACGTGCTCTGCTGGGAGTGACTTGGCCAATTATATCCCGTATACAGTACGGCTTTGGCTTTCTCTGGCGATCTGGATAATAGGCCAATATTAATCGGTCCAAGGCATCCAGTCACCATCAATCGAATTGATTTAATCTTGGCGTTAATGTAGTTCTTAAAATAAAAACAAAAAAAGAATGTCTCTTCAAAAATCAGCTATGGTCTATTATTGAAGTTTTCATTAGACTGAACTAAAGAGTAGAATTACTGTCATTTAACGATATAATTTTAGTGATTTCGGTTTTAATTTAATTATTTCCTAAACGTTGACCAGTCATTTTGTAATATAATGTCTCTGAAACCTCTAATAAAGGTGTCTAAAACTATAACTAAATGTTTTTATTGCCATTTTGTAGTGCAAATGTGATATGTCTGCATGGAGAATATCAATAAAGTATTTTATTTAACTTTCATTTTATAATTTCTTATTGTTTTATGAGTTTTTAAGGTTTAATGGTTTGGTTCTAAAAAGTATATATTATAATCCTACAAATTTGGAACCCGCTGTTCTAGTAATATTCACTTACTGGAAAAGTTACTTCTCCTTAGATATCAAAAAAAAGGTTTTGCTTTTTTCCAGGAAAACTATCAGATATCCAGATTATTCCTTGATCAAAGGTAGTTCCATTTATGATCTGTTGCTTTCAGATAGTAAGACGTCTTGGCTATCTATTCGCCTTATCGCCGATTTCGCATCTTGCTTACCCTGTCAAGACCAAAGAACTTTTACACCACGATACTGACTTGCAAATTGGATGGGAGAGATGGTGTGGTTATTTAAGATTTACAGCTTTTGTTTTCGTCTTTATTTTTGGTATATCTGGATATCTCTGGCCGGGTTTTACGATTCTGTTACCCGTAGAGAGCTTTACAGAACGTAATTGCGATCGGACTTTGAAGCACGTACCCCTGCCGTTTAGATACCCGGACGTACATACTTTTAAGTTTCCAGCGCCACGGAGTTGATCAGTTGGCCGTGGACTGCGCCGCCAGTCACAACTTATCCTCAGCCCATTTTGGGTTCAGACTTTCATATCTTGATTTTAAGTTTAAGGACATCATGGATAATTCCGCTTATGTGATAGATTGTGACCGCGAGTTTGGTGAGTTTAATAAATTAGGATTAAGTGAGATTCGGAATCTATTGTTAAATGGAAAGTTGCCAGAAAGTGTGGTGAAATATTTGTAAATCGTTTTAGAAAACTTAATGGTGAAATAGTAACCTGTGCTTTTAAGTCACTGGAATATAGTTTTTATTATAATCAAATATTTCCCAAGTAAACCATTAATAAAAGACTTAACCAACCACGTTCATAACTTAGTTTTTGTTTGCTATGCTTTATTATTGCCAAAATGACTTTGTTTTTCTTGGTATACATATATAAGATATATGCGGTATATAAGATATATATGCGGTATATGCCCATCAGTTACAGATTCAATTCTATATTGTATGCATATCGTTTATAGGTATGTTATTATTGATGAATTCAATTCTCGTGTCTTTGGATGCAGATGCAGTTGTTCTATATATCTCTCTCTCTTTCTAATACTCCTTTTCCTTTTCACTTTCCTCATCTTTCTTTCAACTATCTTTCCCGCTTTTTCGCTTAGTGTATTTGGTTTTTGATAGGTTTGCATTTAGTGTTAAAGTATGTGAATAGAGACCAAGCCAATGTCACGTCACACACATCGGTTATGTGCCCTATATATGCAACTATATATTTGTTCTTGACTTGAGCACGCCGGGTTTTATCTTGTGACTATAGGTAATACGTCAGCTTATTATTATTTATTGGCCACCTCGTGTAGAAATCTCCGGTTCAACATTGCCATAACCAAACATGCCAATCTTTTCATAATATTGTTTTTAAGTTTATGTGGCAAAGAGATCACTTTAGGTAGTTAGAACCCAGATATTATATAATCCCGCACATAACCGATATCTGGCAATGACAAAGTCCTCTTTGGTGTGTGTGTGGGTAAAGTGTGATTCATTCTGATGCTGAGTTATAGTGACATTGATCCGCTTCCCCGTTTTCAGGGGGTATATATACTCCTTGGATGGGTTACTGGGTAATTGATTACTAATTACTGGTTACTGGTAAACTGGTTACTCTAGGGGTTTGGCTAATTATTGTAGTTGGTGTAGCGTTCGCTAGCTGCCTGGAAGCAGTGTCCTAGGTGGGGTGAGTTTGCTGCTGAGCTTGGTGAGGTGAGCCGCCTGTGTGTGATCCCTGATCCGTGATCCGTGATCAGTGATCGCTGATATCGAGTGACTTTCTACTGAAGTGGGTCCCGTATTATGCGTGTGTGTGTGTGTGTGAGTGTGAATCTCTCATTTTCGAGTGTATTTTGTTTTGTTGAGTGGTTCGTTTGTTGTGGTTTGGTACATCGACTATAGTTTAGCTATGGTTTCCAACTATCCTTTTGCAGTACATAACATTTATTAACCTCTATATGTGGCCGGGCCTGGCTCTGTATATATAGACCAAATTATAGCTCAGTACTGATATAAGCGGGTTTACTTTAGAGGAAAAAAGTTACTTGATTTGATTATGGATTACATTATAGCTTTAAAGATTTTCAATTGCAAACATATTTTACTTATAAAAGAACTTAAATTTCAATAAGAAATGCCTAAAATTTGAGATATATAACCAAGATTAAAATATATAACTATATCTTATCCCAGTACTGAGCTTAACCGAATTATTGTGAGTAGTTCTGCCCCTCTAAACAGTTTCTCCATTGATATAGGTATGATCAGGTATGGAAGGTATTAATGTCCAATATTTTGTCCTTTTATTTCTCGACATTTACCATTTCTGTGAGCTAATCTCCATGTCCGATCTTGGCTTTAGTGTATTTCCCTCTATATGCCATACAAAAAAAAAAACCTATGAACCTCAGACTACCTAAACGGTTTCAATCCCTTACTTCTCGAAGATCAGCTCGCCGGTGAGGAACGGATTGAGGTAGGTTTGGGCTTCGTAGCCGGAAACTGAGGCCGTAGTGGTCCTTCGTCGTCCGCCAGATTGTGCCCCGCCCCGCCGATCGCCGTGCACATGACCATGGTTATGATGTAAAGGACGCTTCTCCTCACTGGGGCTCAGGATCAAGGGAATGGGCATCGAGGTGTATAGCTGCAGTTGTGGTGGCTGAACAATGGTTCCCGCCGCCGGATTTAATGGTGTGTCCATATAGTTATGTGGCAAAGTAGCCGCCGTGGCCATGGCCAGCGATGTATCTCCTCCGCTAGTAGTGCTCGGCGTTGAACTGGCACCCACGGCACTGACAATCGAGTTGGCAATGGACAATTTCTTTTGGCCACCGGCCCGAGCCCTATGGTGTTTGTAGTGACCACGATGTGTCTTACGCTTTAGATGACCCATTCCATTAACATCCACCGGGGGTGAGGTGTCCAAGAGTAGAGGTAAATGAGCCGGATCAGGTTCAGATTCAGACTGATCGCCACCCATCATATGACTCATATTTCCTGGTACCGGGGTATATGGACCTAATAGCGGTTTCTTAGGCGGCTCTCTGGGATGTGGATGGGGATGCGGATGTGCCTGGATAATAGTTGCCGTTGCAAAGACCTCCTGGAAGCGATTGTTTGCTTCCAATTGCTGCAGCTGCAGATGTTGACGCTGCAGTATCTGCTGGCGTTGTTGCTGCATGTGACTGAGGATACGGTACTGCTCGAGGATGTGCTTGTAGAACTGCTCCGCGGTCACTTCCGATGAGTTCAGGAGGCGAATGGCTATTTTTTCGGGTATCACAATTTTATCTGGAAAGGGGGAGAAGAGATAAAGTAAGTTTTTAGAACTTTATTACTAGTCTTAAAAAAGCTTTTCAGTTTAAAAGAAAAATCAAATACTAGACAAGACAAGACAAGACCTCCGCAATTTGCTATATTAAGCCAGGTTCTAGCTCTCTTAATAACGCCTTTTAATATTTAAATTTGCCATCCTGTTATTAAAATTTCAACCGCCCTTGTACGACTAAGTAGTACGCTTAGTACCCTTCCAACTATCACAATTTCCTCCTTCGTCCTTGTAGGCAATTGCGTCTGGTTATGCAGGCGGTTAATCAAATTTTAAATGAAAGGCTTTGAAAAGAGAAACCGCCCTGCAAAATGGGGGGGCGAAAACTTTGAAAGCGGACACTAAGCATATTACCCTTAGATTCTGTGCTTTGGCAGAAAGTGCATTCACGCTGTCATAAATTGCAATTTGTTTGCCTTTCTGGCGTATAACTTTCATTAAGCTACCAGATTCTGTATTTAATTGCATCAAATTAGATTTATTGAACTGCAAAAACAACAAATGGAAAGTACACCAAGGAAAACTGCACCCTGGCGGGCGGTTTGGGGGCGGTGGGTGCTTTCGGGTAGATTGGGTGGATTGGGTGTAGTCGTGTGCATGACACCCCATTGACCTAATTTCGAGTTGATTTACAAAAAAACTGAACAAAAAGCCAAGAATCAAAGAAAGGATGGAGGCGGAACGAGCTGAAGCCGTAGCGAGTAAAACAATGTGGGCGGCTTTTTTAACGTCCTTCCTGAGAAAGTGCTGCCAATTCAGATAATTCGCCAAGAAATTTTGGTAGTTTTTACTTTAAGGCTAACTGTGGGTTCATATTCTTAATTTTTAGCATAAAAAAGATTTTTATTCGGAAAGTCTAGTTAGATTTATGTAAAGTTTAGTCATAATATACGATTTAAATTCACTAGAAACTTCTTAACCCTAAAGAGAAGTACTTAGTCCTAAGTTCTAATGTTTTATGCCACATAAAGTTGGTCTAGACTTTAAAGAGTTATTGTTCTTATTTCTAACTCAAGCCCTCCCGATTGGCACTAAAGTGTTAAAAATGCATTAAAGCTTTTAACTTTTTTTTTAAACAGATGTTGATTAGCTCGCCTGTAACCTAAGCGTACACTTTCCGTTGAAAGCACTTTATTTTGCGGCTTAAAAAAGGGGTCAACACTGTCCTGCCGTCAGCCAGCCAGTAATCCAAGCCCATTGGTAATGGCTAACGGCTAATGGGTAGATCATAAACCCAACCCCACCCCCAATCCACAACACCACTAACTCTTAACTCTCATAGCCTAGATTCGGGCTTTGTCCCAGATTGACCGCTGGCCGCAAATTGTCCGCCCCATGATTGGTTTTTGGTCACTGGTCATCAGTTCTTTTTTTTTTTTTTTTTGATGGAGTAGTCAACCCACTGATGATGTGGACTAGTAGTGATTACCGGGTTGATTACTCGACACCTTACCGCAGTGCGTGGCCTTGGTGACAAAGGGGCGAATGGTAGGGTCCCAGATGAAGATGTAGTACAGGGATAGCATGATGGCCGCCAGCGAAACGCAAAGGACGTAAACGGCGACGGTCAGGATGCGGATGACCTTGCGGTTGCTCTGCTGCGGCTGGTAGCATCGGCTTATTGTCTCCGTGGGCGGCAGTTTCACTTTCTCCTCCAGCGAACTGTGTTTCGAGTTCATTTTTGATCTTGATTTCGATATTTACTTTTTGATTGTTTCGATATGTTAAGAGGGATGCCTCTTCTTGATTTTGTTTGCTTCCTTTTTTAAAGTTTATTTAAATTTCCTTTGGCAGTGTCCCGTTATAGTCTAGTATTTATTTTTTTTTGATAAATGCAATGTTCTTTTCGGTTTTTTTTTAGCTTGCCACCTTCTTATCGTTTACATTTAATATATATATTTGTAATATTTTTAACTAATTTTTTGTATTATTATTGTTTATGCGTGGCGAGCTTAGAAGTACAAAAAAAAGAGCGCGCAAAAACTTGTCTGCCAACCGACGCGTCGAACGTGTGCAAGCGAAATGAGAGCAGAGAGAGATTTTGCCAGGAGTTTGTACCGTTTTTTCGCCTTCGTGCTTTTGCATTTATTTCTCCTTCGTGTGCGAACGACACTCTCCGTTTATCCCTCTCTCATGCTCTTATCATCCTTTTAGGGCAACTTCGGTTTTGGGAACGTTTACCGTTTTGCATTAGCGATCTTCGCTTTTAATTTCATTCATAAAATCAACCTCTCTCGCTTGCGCTCATTTACATTTTCGGCTTCCCACGGTCTTTTGTATTTTCTTTTGTTTTTTCGATGGAATTCCTTGAAGGCGAAATAAAAACAAAAACACAGCAGAAACAAAAACAAACCGCACGTCGGCACGTTGCCGCTCTTTGTGTGTCAAGTGCAGTTTCCACTCCCCGGCTCCCTTAACCCCCTAACATCACATTGCCCTTTCAATTGATTCACATGCGGAAATTAAAATGCGCGCTTGAATTAATTTTGCGTTTATTTCAATAATTTCAATGCCAATCAAATATTTTGGCAATTGAAACAACTTTTCGAAACGAAATACAAATGTTGTGCAATTTTTCTCGTCGGTGGGGGGGGCCTGTAGATGAGTGCGGCGGTGGGCGTGGCGGATGCACTGCTGGCTTTGACAGCAACCTTCGCAGGTGTCGCGAAGGACGTCCAAACTTTCGCTGCCCCACCCCATTCCACAGGCCACCTTTAACCCGCCGCGCACACCTTCGTTTTCCGTTGCCTTCGGGGGGTTAACAAACTGCAACTGGGTCACTAGGACAACCTAAGACAGAGAGAGAGCGAGCGAGTGAAAATGAGAGAGTAAAAGGCAAAGCGAGAGTGGAACGAATGCACGGCTCGGCAAATCGAAATGCAGGCGTGCGAGTGAGAGGGCCGAACGGTATTGCAATGTTGGCCATTGATTTTGTTGTATAAGCTCCACGCACACAATAACACACATAAACGCTGCTGAGAAAAGAGATAGCCAGTCACACACCCACACACCCATATGCACATGCACAGGTGAACTTCGCAAACTAGAACAAAGGACTTGCATGCCCAAAAGTATGCTATATTTTCGATACTTTTTATATTTGATTTCTGGAAAATCCCTATAATCTAAATTTTTAACATTCCTAATCAAATTCTTTTTAAAGCAAAAAATAGAAACATCACTGTACTTGCACTTAAATGCATATTCATCATGTGGGCCAGTATGTAGGACACACTCACACTCACACTGCCACCAACTTACTCACATGCATTTCCCCTAGCAGTATTGTTGCAAAGTTTCCTTCAAGGAGTTTAATTCGCCAACGTGGCCAGGTGAAGCTCTCCTTGTCCCTCCACGCTTACCATGTTCATCTGGCTGTTCTGGCCTCGAAAATGTTTTCGGGCCCAGCCTATTGCATTTCCCATTACCCATTTATATTTTCCCCTACAGCCATTCCGGCCCCGCGGCGTACCCAAGCCCAAGTTTAAGGATGGTTTATCCATCTGCTTACTTATGTGCAGACAAAGCTGATTAAGCAGCTCGGGCAGCCGGAACGAAGGGATAACTTGCGCATGAGGGAAACTTATTCCTCGTACATACATGATACAGAGTTGGATACACATAATTAAACTTCAACTTTGGTTGGTTGAAAAGTTTTTGAACCAGAAAATACGGACAACTAGGGTGGCATATCATCTTAATAAGAACTAATGGCTATGACTTGAGTAAATTTGTGTACAGGCAAGATATTGGCCAGAAAATGTAATAACTTTGTAACAGCCTTACCAAAAAACAAAGAAAAAAAAACGCTTCTCTTAGTTAGGATTAGTTTGGTAAATGAATGAAGGTACTCTTCTCTAGCCAAAGGCTGGAGCTTTCTTCTGTCCCTTGTAGACGGGCGGCATGCGTGAGTCCCAGAAGAAGATGTGGTAAATGGATAGAAAGAATCCCAGGCAGCAGAGACCACACAGGTAGATGACGATCACGAAATAACGGGCAAATCTTTCAGTGCACGTTGGCTCAGCGAACACAATCTCCTCCAGCTGCGGTGATTTGGGTACATACGATGTGGCACAGGCACTTCTTCGCGGAGCACTGCTGCTGGCCAGGCGTACGCTGCTGCCACTTCCGCTACCGGTTGATCCCTTTGAAGCCGCTTCTTCACAGACTTCCGCTTCCTCGGCCCTAACATTCGATTCGATTAGATTCACGATTTTGGCCAAATTTGCCATACTGGCCGCATTTCCCAGGCCCACTCTAGGGGTTTCCGCCGGAGTGGACATTACGGATATATATATAAAATTGTAATCGTGGCAGTCCAGTTCGCGATGTGTCAACTACTGATTTGATGTCGCCACCACGATTAAATCAAAATCATTCGACTGACGCCATATCCGTCCTCAGGGTGGTGGCAGAGAATGGAAACAAATGGATGGAGGGAAACTAGGTGGTTCCAACTCTGCGATTTAGTGGCACGTAGCAAAGCGGATTAATTTTGTGCCAGGCTGTCAACTTTTGATATCGGCCACGGGGGCTAATTAAGCCACCAAAGCGAACCCACAACAGTGGTGACAGTTTTTCTGTTTATTTTTGTAAAAACGAAAATCTTTTCTGTGGTAGCAAAACTAACCGCAGGAAAATGGTCAGAAAATGATTTTCCTAAAGGAGATTAAAGTGTTTTTTGAAATTATAAACATAGAAGTGTAAAAGTTTGCTAGTACAGAGTTAATTATTGAGTTGGAAAAGAAAATATTTGTAATCTAATTTTGTTTTCGGTTTAAAATGTGAATTTCATGTAAGACAACAATCATAGCATACTTTTTCGAGCACCAATAGAAGATTTTAGGAACAATACTTATATCTTGATATATTTTATAGTATATATAAAACCCTATTCTTAATATATAGCCATGATTTAATTAAAAACTAGCTAATCGGACATCACTGCCATAATATACCCTCAAATCTGTACGTTGTCGTGGTCAGTTTGACGTGGCCACTCACCCGAATCTGGTCACTGATGTCGATGGGAAGAACTAAATGGCTGGCTGTGTTTCTGACCATTTGATCCTAGCCAATTGGATGCGTATGCTTGAACACTGGTAGCGGTGGCATGCGCGAATCCCAGATAAAGAGGTAGTAGACCGCCAAAGTGAGACCCATACCGCTGACACCACCCATGTACAGCATCAGGGTGAGCAGGCGAAAGGTCTTAGACTCAAAGAAATCATTTGACTTGGGCATTTGGATCTCCTCGTCCTTGGCCTCCTTGACCACCTCGGCCAGATTGGCCATTAAACCCGATTGACCGCTCATTTTTAAAAGATAAATTCACTTTCGATATATCCGAAAAACTTCTTAATGAATATATATATATTATAATCGTAACCAAAATCGAAACGTAACCGTCACTACGGACGAACTGAACACAATTGAGCAATTGGTTGGACTGCCCGGGGAGATCTGGTCTTTAGTTCGATTTCTTTTTATGTTCTTCTTTTTTTTTTTTTTTTGTATTTTTTACATTCCGCTTGACTGTTTTTTGCGGTTTCTTTTGGCTTGTTGGCTTCGAGGAGGAAGGGAGCGCGGCAGCGTCTTGGGGGCCAACGCTAATAAGATTCGTTAGTTTTGCAGTTCGAAATAGTCGAGTACACCGAGTAGTAGACACCGATCCAGATCCGCATCACGTGCTGCGTTCTTGGACGACCACTTGACCCGGTTTGATTTCCCGCCAACGTTGTCGTCACTCCTCCTAGTTTCTACGTTTCCACATCCACTTCACTTCATTTCTTTTTGGCCAGGTTCTTGCTGTTCGTATGTAGATTCTATATTCATGTTTGGTCAAGGAAATGAAAGTGACGATGGCGGTGGATAATGTGTTTTGGTTGAGGGATATAGTCGAATGTTATAGTTTCTAAAACCAGGTAGATCTTTTAACAAGATTTTAGAGAGTTTTGAGTATTGGAGGTTTAGATTTGAAGGATGTTTTAATATAAGAACTAACTATTAATTTCCCTACACAACACATTTCTCTTTTGTAACCACATTGATTCGTTTAAAGGTAGTTACTAACTATTTCCCACCATTAGCAAGGGAATCCAATAGTCTAGAATACCATTTCCACATTCTTAGCATTCCCAAATCCAATTAGCAATAGCCTGCGGCCCCCCTTAACGAGAAGGTACTCGTACTTACCACATAGGTGGATAGGTCAAATGGTCACTGGTACTCGTGTACTTTCTGCACTGGATGGCCGCCAATGGAGACGGGGAACTTAAGGTGGATGTCCGGCATGCTGGAGTCGAAGAAGATGAGATAGTACAAAGCCAGCACCATGCCCAGGCCACTGATCCCTCCAAGATACAGAAAGATCGAGATTATACGAAAGGTCTTTGTTTCGAAGAAGGGTGATGGTGGCTGCTCCTTGGGCAGGCGAACATCGTCCTGATTATCCTCCGATTTTTCACCTAAGTTTAAAGTGGTTGAGGCCATGATTAAATGGTAACTGAGATGGAATTCATTGTGCTTTAAGCTAGTTAAAGGGAATTCTTTAATTATTCCATAAACTCAAGGGTTTCCCATTAAATGACAGTGATTGACAAAGCTGCTTTGAGATGTTCACTGAAAGAAAATACTTAAAAAAAATCAGATTTAAGATTCATTTTAATAATAAAATGAATAACCTAATAAGTAGTTTGTAGTTATAGAATGATCCTTCTAATAATCCTATCTATATCCACATTTTCTCTCCCCTAAAATAGCTATTGGAGGCCGCGAGGAGAACCTCTCGGAGAAGCCTCGTGCACACACTTTCGATGAGGCCATCACGCTGACCGGCGTGGGTCGCTTCCACTATAAGTTGCTGCTCATCTGTGGACTCTGCTTCATGGCCGTGATGGTGGAGATCATGGGCGTTAGCCTGATTATGAACCAGATGAAGTGCGACCTTCAGCCAACGTTGAATCAGCAGGGCATCCTAGCATCCGCTGGATTTCTAGGTGTTGTTCTGAGCTCCCATGCCATGGGCTTTCTGGCCGACACATGGGGTCGTGCCACCACCTTGAAGTATGCCCTGTGTCTCAGCTCGGTTTGCTCGATAGTTTCGGGATTCTCGGTTAACATCTGGATGCTGATCGTTTTCCGATTCCTGACGGGCTTCTTTATTTCTGGAGGACAGGCGTGTGTATTCAGTTTATGTGGCGAGTTCCATGGCAAGGGCTCGAGGGTAAGGCATGTGACTTTGCTATCCGGATTTCTATGCGTGGCCATGATATTTGCTCCAGGTGAGTTTGTGATTGGTGAAAGGAAGAAGATAATTATTATAAAAATAATGTTTGTTCCAGCTATGGCCATTGGTATACTACCGCTGCGCATTGAGACCATTTTCCTTGGCATGCGATTCTCCTCCTGGCGGGTTTTGCTCTTGGCCAATGTCTCAATTTCCCTGCTGGCTCTTGTTGGAATCAGCACCCTGCCTGAGACACCCAAGTACTTGCTAGTCCAAGGACGTGGCGATCAGTCACTGGAAATCCTGCGCTCTATCTTTGCCAAGAACTCCGGCAAAGATCCCTCAGAGTATCCCGTTAAGGAAGTGGCTCTGGAAAGTGGCGGCGCCAGCTTGTCCGATGTCCATGGTTTTGTGGACGCAGTGCGTCTCGTTTGGCACCAGACAGTGCCGCTCTTCCATCGCATACGGCTATGGCATACCCTGAACATCTGCTGCATCCAGTTCTTAATTTACTTTCTGGCCCAGGGCATCTTCATGTGGTTCCCCACCATCTTGGATGAGCTGGGCACACACAATGGCAACGATACGCTGCTTTGCACTGTCCTACAAGGTTTCAATGTAGATTCGGGCTTGGGAGATGAAGTGTCGAGCTGCTCAGTGGAAGTGGACACCTCCACGTACCAAGTAATGATCATAATCGGAGCCAGCTTTGTCTTGATATATCTGTTCTTTGCCTATATCATCGACTATTTTGGAAAGAAGAATCTTCTGAGTGAGTAGCTAGAGGAGATTAGGTTGTAGTTCATCTCTGATTATCTCTTTTTTCTTTCTCAGTGGCCTGGATGGTGTTGACCATGATCTGCTTGGTGGCCCTGCACTATGTCGAGCAGTTCGCCTTGGTGGTTATAGCTCTAACTGTCGTGATGGCCATTGGTAATTGTGGTGGTTTAGTCAGCACCATTGCCATGGAGTTCTATCCCACGCACATCAATGCCATGGGCATGTGCTTCGTTATGATGGTGGGTCGTTTGGGTGCTGTAGTGGGCAGCAATATCCTTGGACGACTGCTTTTTGCCAGCTGTGATCTGATCTTTTGGGCGCTGCTGGTTCTTGTGGTGCTTCTGTGCTCCTTGGGCTACTTCCTGCCGGATAAATCACCTGCATGGCAGGCGAAATCCTCTGCCACGGCCAAAGCGATTGTGGCAGCCACCACGAGTCCTATTTTTGCAGTTAATTCCAAATAGGTTAAGCTAGGTAGAGAGGGTTGATTAAGTAATTTTCCAAGGAAAATCCTTTAAGAACTTGGATTTTATGCTTGTAGTTAATAATTTTTTTTTGTTTATGATTAAAAAGGTATTTATTTTCTACCTATTTTATGATGTTAAAATATATTGTTTAAATCTTCTTAGGAAAAAGAATGAAACTTACAACTTACTCGAAGGTAAAAATTCAAAGTTCGATTGCTAAAAAATTCTTTTTTAAATATAAAACTTTTTTATTTAAAAAAAAACATCAAAAGAAGAAAACCCCACCGTAAGTAGCATCCAAAATGGTTAAAGAATCACGAACGGGAACGAGAGCAGCCGCCTTGGAAATGGGAAATGGATTAGGTAAATGTTTGTGCCCATTCTTCCCTGCCAGTGGCGATGGATGTTGTCACCGAGTGGCAACCGGCAACCAAGTAGAAGTAGCTGCATTAACATTCCAGGCATTCGTTGTGTGGCGAAAGGGGGGGTTAGTGGTGGTGAAGGAGGGTTAGTCCAAGGGGGTTTCAGAGGGGTTCAGGGAAGACTAAACGCATTCCAAGTGCCGTCGCATCACCAACTTCAACTTCAACTGCTACTCAAGGTAAAGGGTATTTGCAGAGTTCGCGGGGTATATTAGTTCAAGATGCTTTAATTTTTTTTAATGATAATTAAAATTTAAGATTTTAAAGTGGTAATTAGGATTTAAGTTTGTTTAAGCAAGGGGGTTTGAGTAGGTTGTAAGGCGTTTAAATTAACTTAAAATATTAGTTATGTTCTTTGTCCGTTGAGATGTCCGCTTAAGGGAAGATGTATTCGCCTTTCAAAGTAGTTTTGATACTTTTTTATGTCAAAATTATTATCAAGTGTTGTGTTTCAATCTTAATCTTAATTAATAAATACCCCAATGGCTTATTTATCCCAAAAAAAAACTTTAAAAATATTTCTCATTATAGGTCATCAACTAGTCGAGTTTCGAAATCATATTCTTTCCCACTTCTTGGCCAGTGTGTTTTTGTGCGTCTTTTTATTTTGTTTGTATTTATTCAGCAAAACGGTATTTGCTCCGCCGGCTGGTCACAGTCTGCGCCTGCGTCTATGTCTGCGTCTGTGGCGGCACCTCCAACCCACCGATCAGGTAGGAAATGGGCAACCGAGCAAGTGAACAGGTAACCAGGTAAGCCAGCCAAATAGCCAAGCAAGCTGGCCAAGCAACAACAACTAGCGTTGCCAATCATAACACACACGTTGCACACAGAAAACTAAAACCGAGGCCATGGCCGAGACACTGAGACAGTGTCATTGCGGATTCCTAACGCCGATTTCAACTCCAAGTCCAATTGCGATTACCTCCATGCCACGATCCCTGGGCCCAAGAAACGATCTGCCGGATTGCCGGATCGCCCGGCCATTGATTGCCTAACTGCGCATTTCTCGACTTATATGGCATTGGCCAGATAACCACCTAACAACTGCCAGTCCCCAGTCTCCAGTCTCTCTAGTCTCTCTAGTGTCCAGTCTTCAGTTCTTCTGTTTCGGCATTGGTGGTTGTCCAACGTCTGAGTGTCAGTCTCGTCTTCGTTCTGGTCCCAATGCCAGTTCCATTAGCCAACGGCATTGCCATTGCCATTGCCATTGCCATTTCAACATCCACCTGTGGGGGCTGACTGGGAATCCAGTCTACACAAACCAGCCCAGCCAACCCACATTGGCCACCGCCCAACTCTGTAGGTGGCTTGGGGTCACCAGATACCACTTAGCATGTTGACAAATTAACCACTATTCATTGACTAACTAGTATTACTTACTACTTAAAGTTTTTCTCAAGATAAAAGTTTGTTTAAAAAATTCAATAAATTTGCAGTAAAATATACATAAGTTTAAAGTCCCGCAAAGTGCAAGATTTAAGTAGAAACTTTCCCAGGAAATTGAATTGATAATATTAATTTCTTATCATTACTTACTAATGACAGTAATTCTAAAAATTGCATCTTACTAACGATCTTCATGTTAACCAGCTTGTAGCTTCTCAAAAATCCTTACTGCTGATCATAGCTTTTTCTGTAAGAAATATTTTAGTTAGATCCACAAAATAACTTACCTAACTTTACCTTCTAGGCGATCTCTTGATTCTACATTAAACCTTAATGCTTTCTTCTCGATTCGGCTGGGCCATCAGCAGCCCATGTTGTGTGACAAATGACCAAAAAAAAAAGAAAAAAAACAACATGCGTTGACAGGTGAACATCCATCTTGATGGAGCCCATCGACCGGCCCACTAACCCATTATGCTGGCAAATTAGCATCGACATTAACTCAGTGCCGGTTATCGCCTTCTCCTCCTCCATCCAGCAACAACAATTGCAATGATGGCCAGTAATGGCGATGACAATGGTGGAGTCTGTCTACAGAGACAGCTTCATTTGCTTCTGGGTCACGATGCTGGTTGGGTGTCATGAATGAGACTTGGGCCATAATTTGAGACACAGGTGTTGGGCACAAGTCAATTGAGTGAGAGGTGGTGTGCTAAGGGGGTTAAGAAATCAGAGAGGGGGGACAGGAGGGTGTGGGAAACTGGGCGACAACGTGCCATGAAACAAAATCAGAGTTAAGCGACGCTTTGCGCACGCCCAAATGGAGCAGCATTTGCCAGCGAATGACAAAAATAGTTAAATAGCCGACTTAGCCAAATTGGCAATATGCGAGGAGTAGGCTCTGCTAAGGAAAAAAGAACTGAAAGAAATAAAGACACTAAAAGATGGTTACAAATTGTAAATTATATTCCAATCTGATAAACTTTTAGTAATGAAAATATGAATTTTTGTAGTTTAAACAATTTTTGATAGGAAAAGCCTTAAATTTAAAAGTAATATTAACCTAAAAACCATATGAAATTTCTCTCAGTGTCACCCAAGGCAGCAGCAGCAATAAGAAGAACAGCAGAGATGGATTTAGAGTCAGCGTTAGAAGTGCGTTGAGGAATTACAATGATGACAGCAAAAGGAGCCGGAATGAGGGGTGTTTTCGGGGGGAGGGAGGCCTTAGCGAACCGGGCGGAGGAGTGTCGCGGAGGGGACAAAGTGTGCCGATGCCTGTCTTGGAAAACAGGCGATGGCGATAGTTAACACGCCAAGTGGAGAAGACAGAACGAGCGACTGAGACGGAGACAGACGCCAAATTCAAAAAGTGGACTGCGCATGCGTGGAATGGGAATGAGAACGCGAACGCGAACAGAGAATCAGAGAATCGGGGAATCGCAGTTGGAGAGTTGGTACAGAAACAACTTTGTTGCCCTGGCTCCCATGTTGAGCTAATGAAGCGGACCAAGCGGTGGTTCGGTGGTTTCGCGGTTTTGTTGGTATGGTTGTATGGCTGTATCGAGGAGGTAACAGGAGGACGCCCGCCAAGTCAAACGTTATTTAATCACAATCGCAATGGCCTCAGTGCAAGAAACAGCAACAACATCAGTCTGGTCTGGGAGAAGTAGCAACGACAGGTGCTAGTGCTGCTGTTGCTGATGCAGCGGTATATAATCCAGAGGAATGCATCAAGGCACAAAAACAAAAACGCCAATCCAAAAGTATTCAAGGTGAGTTTTACAAACTAGAAAATACCTATTATTACTGATTTTATGTCATTTTTAAATACATATTTCTTAACTTTCAGACATGTTGGTGCATGAAACATGAGTTATTTGTCCCTTAAATGAGTGCGTAATTAGAATATTTAACATTATAGAAAGATTTTCAGTAAAAAATTCATCTGGGCTAAGGGATCCTTCTACGTTTTTCTGTAAAACTCAATATCCACCTAGTACTCCAATCCACAATAGAGGGTATTAAATAAGAAAAAAAAAACCAGATGTGGCAGTCGAGACTGAGGAAGAGGCAGTCGCAGTGGCGTGTGGAGTATGCAGGCGCGACGGCCAATCAATTCTCAGAAATGAAAACGCCGTCTTCGGTGGGTATTACCGTTGCTGTTGTTCTGCTTCTGCTGGCTCTTCTTCTGCTGCTGCTGCTGCTGGCTCCTCTCATTTCTCCGCCTTATTGTTGGCACAATTGTGCGATGCAATACAGCAACAGCAACAGCAACACAGCAACACAGCAACTGCAACAGCCACATAAACAGAAAAGAATGCGAAGAAATGCAAAATGCAAACACCACGAACCACAACACAACCACTTTCCAAATGCATTCATGATTTTTACCGTTTAAATGCGCCCAGTCTACAAAGAGAGATAGAGGCAGTATAGGCATCTAAGAGAATAAAGGAGAATGAGAGCTAGAAGAGGAGCAGCCTCTCAAATACTAACAACAAATGAGGAGAAAAGCAGCTGCCAAGTAGAAGTAGAAGATGAAAGAGGAAAAGAAGAGCCAGCATGGAAACCGTTGCACATTCTGTATATATGTATATGTATATGCTTATGTGAAATGGCGAGCTTGCCAATTCCGATGTGTGCGAATGAGATGGAGCAGGCGATCGCGAGAGGAAACGGATTTTTTTTTGTTTATTGCTCAAATCAGCTTTGATCAACTTCTGTTCCCATCTTGATTAGTTGTCAACGACGGGCGAAAACTGTTTAACCGTTATGAGCCGGCAGATCGGTTCCCAGCCCCAAAAAGCCAACCGGATGACTTATGTATGCATGCACCTTGCCCACCAGAAATGCTGGCTACAATATTTTGCCCTGCGTGTGCTTTTCGGTTGATGATAATCTGGGTTGGTGCATGGGGTATATCAATTATTGATTGATTGAGTTAGATGTACATATGAGAGGTTTTAATATGAACATGTTTATCTGAATGCCAATTATCATAGCCATTATCCTTCTCTAAGTGTTCTATTTTTTTATTATATTTTTTATATTAAAATTATATAAGCTGTTAGAAGCCAGATAGCTAGTTTCATTATGATTAATTAAAATTTGTAAAGGAATTGTGTAGGGTATCTACTCAGTCATAAGTTTTTGACATCTCTACGTATTGAACGCGCTGAAAGTTCAAGTTCAAGAGCGCCAAATTCCCGACGTCGACGTCGGCAGTGCCGCTATATTTTTCTCCTGCAGGAGAAGTAAATCTCTTTGAACTCCTGCTGATTGACGGGGGTGTTCAAATGGATTCGATACTATTGAAGTGCTAGATATATGGTTTTTTTATTGGTCGTCTAATTGGCAGGCGATTCTATGTCATTAGGCCGCTTGATTAGCGGCGCCGCTGCAGCGACAACAGCAACAACAGCAACAACACAACAAGTTCTGGCTGAGCTGTGCTCATTTGCGCAGCTGCCAACGCAGGTGTAAAAAGCTCGTTGCGCAGTCGCAGTAGACGTCGACGCAGACAGAGCTTCTCTCAGTGAATGTGTTTCTGTGTACAGGTCTTGCTCTGTCTTGAATTTCTTCTTTCTCTGCCTCTCTTTCTCTTCTTTGGTGCTTCTTGTGCTGCTGCTGCTGATGGTGCTTTTGCTTCTTCTTCTTCTTCTACTGCTGCTGTTGCTGCTGCTGCGACGGCTGCTGTTCCCGACAGTTACATTACGAGGCCAAAGAAAGTATCGCCTGGCTGGCTCGCGTATTTCGCGTTCGTCGCTCGCCGAGTCCACACGTGCTGCAGCTCCCGGTCGTGATACGAGATCGTGATCCGTGATCCGATCCCTAGTGTCTTAGTCCCACGAAAAAATATATAAATTCTACATAAAAAAAAAAATTAAATAAGAAAAACATCCAAAGTGCCCACGAGTGTTAGTGCATATCTTTTTTTTGTTGTTATTGCCGCTGCCTGTTACCGTTACTTGCTTAAGAGCAAGACGCCAAGAAAGAGAAAGAACGAGAAGAGAGTTTAAGAAGAAGAAACGTTCCCGTGAAGTGAGTGTTTCTTCTATCCAAAAAAAAACAAGCAATTCTGTTTTTTTTTCGTTTTTTTTTCCTGATTGCCAATTTTGATTTGTGTGACATATTCAGGATTTTCCATACTTTCAGGATGTAGTACTATACTTCTTCTGCATCCAGAAGAGCTTTCAAGTCTAAGTCTTTCCACCAGCTTCTTCATATCCTGATTCCAGTAAAGATTTATGGATGTTTGGAAATATCCTAAATTTACCATTCTTATCCTTCTTTGAGTTTTAGAGTTCTGTGAAACATCCATCCATTCTTAGATTTTCCAGCATCTACCGCCTCGTCTTCTTGCGCTTCCAGTGGAGCCGATTAACCAGCTAGACAGCAAATGCAGCCGAGCATTTCATGCTTTCTAATTTTCCCAATTAGCACAAATGCGGCTGGCTTGTTGCCTCCGCTTCGTGCTCTGCGCGCACACCTCCTCTTCTTCAACTGATTCTTCTTTATCTTTAGCTAGCCTGCAGAGTGTGTCTTCTCAGCCTGGCCAGAATCGAAATCAAAATCAAAGGTGTTGCATGCTGCACAGCAGTGTAGCTCTGTCGGCTGTAGTGGCTTTGGCGGCTGGCACTTTCCAAAGTTTTTCCCGTGTTGGGGGAAAAATATAACAATCATACATAATAATAATCATAACAATCGCACGTACGGCGGCAGACGATAGACGTTAGTCCCACAAAAAAAGTAGCAACGTCATCTGACGGGGATCATATTCCCACACGCCCAAAACAACAGGTGCACTATTTATTGACCGACCGAGAGGGTCGCACTCCCCCATCCACCCCACATTGAACTCAACTCACATACACCTGTCAAATGGCAACTAATCATCAATCAGTCGCCATGAGCACGGACTTCTCTTGGACTCAAAAACTCTCTGATGATGATGATGATTCTTCTTTATTTGCGTTACGTGTTAGGCGGTCCGGTCCGGTTCGGTTCAGTCCGTTCTGTTCCGATTTCACTTCTGTCCTCCTCAGCTTTGTACATATTTAAGCCATAGTTTATCTTTGCTTTTTTTTATTATTATTATTATTCGTGCCTCACTCACATTTTAATGCATTTGCCAAACGTAGAGCCGGAAAAGCACGGAAATATTATAAGGAGTCCACGGCAGGCATATAGCACACCTGCTGTGTCTTGACCTTCGGAAAGATTAAACTTTATCGGTAAGTTTAGAGCTTATAATAATATATATAAGCTTAGCTTTAAGATATTGAATTTGCGATTTAAATAGTATTATATGTATAAAGATCGAAGAAGAAGTTTACGTCTTTAAACCATTAACTATTTGGAAAGTTGGGATCAAGTTTTTTCAAGGGTATAAGCTAGCTTTAAAAGGATATAGGATATATCCTGGTTTTATGGTACTTTTAGGAACGAATATTACCAAGACATTCTTACACATTTCAGAAGACAATCTTCAGGCTTACTAAGCGTTTTTAAATCAAAGAAAGAATTGCAAAAAACTCATCCTTACTTACTAATTAAACAGCCAAGATGATCGGTTGTCGATACAAGTCAGACAGACAGATAATATGGTAGGATAAGAGTGCCAAAAACAAGTTTATTAACATACAGTTTGGGCCACCTTTTTCTGACCACATTCTCACACCCCATTAAGACGTGCAGTAAGGTGGCAAGGTGGGAATGTGGCAATGTGCGACATCGCCTCATCTCTGGCTTGCAACAGATTAAATGTTATGACAACTTTCGTCACCGCATTTGGTTCATTAGTCTCGGCGAATGTCTCGGCCAGCAGAGTCAGCAAATAGTAACAGATAAATAGAACAGATCTTAGCCAAGATAGAAGTTGAAGTGGCCAAGAAGTTGATGAAGAAGAAGAAGAAGTAGAAGTGAGTGGTAGCGGTGCTAATGCATTTGATCCGTTTTGGAGCGCATTAAATGCACCGTTAACTACTTCGAATTCTAATTAAGCTGATGCGACAATCCAAAGCACGCCGCTTGTGGCACAATAAACTCAATTCCAGGAGGCCAGCAGATTGGCAGCAGCAGCAGCAGAACAAACACGCGACTTGGCCATAAATGCAATGGCAACTTTGCGGCTATTCTTGTTGTCGCATTGCCATCGAAGTTGCACTAGGAATCGGCAATCCAGTATCGAGTATTGAGTATTATCGAGGCAACGGCAAACTATCTCCGCGGCGGCGTCTGTTTGTGCTGTGGACTATCTCTTTGTTTGGCCTCAAATGATTTGCTTTGGCCATTATTGTTGGGACCCTAAACGGCTTTAGCTTTTTATGTACCTCAACCCTCCCTTGTCCCTTGGGTTTCTTTTTTTTTTTTTTGTTCATTCTTTCGTTTTCCATTCATTCATTGTTTCGTGTCTTCGTGCCTCATCGATGAGCTTACATAGATGACGCATAATTTATGATCTGCCGCCGCGATCGACCCAGTAAATTCTATTCCCAGTCGATGCCGCCGAAGCCGCTCTTTCACATCCACAGTTGCGGATACATCGTAGATGCAGAAGATATAGTAGATACAGCAGATACAGTAGATACTGTAGATACAGCAGATACAGCAGATACAGTAGATACAACAAAAATACAACAGATACAGTAGATACATCCGATACAGCTACAGATACATGTAGACATGTACAATATGTAGATGCGGATACAAGATAAAGCTTCGTCGACAAGTCTTTTCTTCTCTTTCACAGAATGTTAATTTGTATTCAGCCAACATCAAAGATATACTTCGGACACTGGCCAAGTTTGTAGATGGCATAAAGAGGGAAAAGGGGGAGGGATGCCGGCGTCTCGTCGTCTAACTGTTCTTTGCCTTTCTACAAACATTCCATAATGAAATGGAAACTTTTCGTGGCACATTTTTGGCCTTTCGGTGCATCTTTGGGCCAGCCACGGGTTTAAATTTTTTTTAGAAAAGTGAGAGTACTGATTGACCTAATGGGAAGGGGGGGGGAGGGGGGGGGGAAATATCCCAAATTTTATCTTTAGTTAACTATCATTAGTTCTAATAAGAAGTGATATAATCCGTAGAATGCCTAGATTTTCAGATTATTAAACCAGTTAAGTTTCCACATCTTTCATTCAAGACAACCACTTACTCACTTTAGCTTAAAGTTAGCTATAAGTTAGTACTAAAGTAAAGTTACTTAACAGCCTTGGCCTCTCCTAAATTAGCCTTTAAGCTAATCCCAAAACAGTCTGGTGAGAGAAAACTGAGTAAATATTTAAAAGCCTGAACTGAAGTCTTCTGCTTTCGGCACCAAGAGTGCCAAATGACCCAAGGGCATTGCATATCGAGCATCTCTTCAAAACACTCTGTGGCATAAACATGCCCAATAAAGTTGTTAAGTTTTCCTCTGGCTCTGGTCTTGGTCTGTGCATCCGTTGATAAGCAGAGCTGGCTGGATGGACTTGGCTTTGCATCCGAGACAGAACCCAGTCCCTACTTCTTCTTCGCTTCTCCTATTCTCCAGTCTCGTTTTTCCTCAACCAGCATTGTTTGCACTTGACTCTGAATGGGGGAGTCGTGGATGCTGGATGCTGGATGCTGGCCCATTCAGTTGGAGGATGAGCTGGCTCTCTCAGTTGGCAGTTGTCATGTTGACAACAGACTGCCAAACAAAAGTTTCGCTGCAGAGCAGGCTTTTCGGTACGGTTTGAGTGGGCCAAGAAAGAGGAGGAGTAGTAGAAGTAGTAGTAGTTGTGTGGAGTGGGAGGCATGAGGGTTAGGTTAGTGTTTCGCAAATGGGCCTCCAAGCCATGATTCCCAGGCTCTGGGCCTGGCCCAAATTTGAATAGCAACTGCAACTGCCAAGAGGATGGTAGAGAGTAGACGGGTAGATGGAATGGAGTCAGGGGCCATTTGACACGTTCTCGGTCTTTGCCAGAGCCATTTGAACGTTTCCAGCTATAGAGAATAGCTGTTGACAACTGCTGTTGCAACAACAACAACAACAACTGGGAAACGATGTCATCTTTAGTTGCCTCTCCTTCTAGCACTATCTCCCTCTAACTGCCATAAGATTTACTGGCAAATTGTTGCCTTCAACAAAAAAAGAAGATACAAAAACTTAATATTCTGAAGCTATTAAGTTGCGACTAAGACTGGGGCAGAGACTGTTCACAGCTTGTTGCAAGTTCGTAAATGCCACATCTATGGCATCCTTAGTATATGCAACTTTGGTGGCATGAAAACTTTAATTGCTGCAACTCGGCTTGTTCGCCAGGCTAATTACACCGAATAAAATTGCATTTGGCTATTTGGCCGCAGAATGCGCACCCGAAAAAAAAAATTAAGAAAAACGCTAAATGGAAAATGGATGGGAAAATAGTGGAAGTGGAAGGGGGAAGGAGGGGGCTGTTGGCTTGCCAAAAGTGGACAAACTTGCTCGAAAAATAAAGGTGGCCCCGGCTGGTCTGGAACCAGTTTAATTAAAAGAAAGTGAACCATTTAAAAATGTATTTTGATTTGGGGTCTGCTTTTCCCATAGCCAAGGCATCATTATCATTATATATATCTTGATTATTGCGCTTTTCACTCAAGCTAAGCCCCCAAAACGGTAGCTAAAAATAACAGCATAAATCTACTCAAAAGAAAACCAAAAAAAAAAAAACCAAAAACTATAGAAAATATATAGATAGATATAGGTAGATATATATAGATGGATAGATAGACAGAAATGAGGCATGGGCAGGTGATTTACCGTTGGCTTTTTGCACAGACCGTTATTCGATTCGAAAGTGGTCGGCGCCATCGGCATTTTTCTCCAACTCGGATCCAACTCCATTTCCACTTCCATTTCCATTTCCACTGGCATTTCCATTTCCATTTTCCACACACACAAACACACACAAAATGCGAACCACCGAACAATCGAAAAAAAGTGAAAACTACCTTAACCGTAACCGTAAGCAAAGTTCGCCACTGATCGCCTTTTGATGCGACAATTTTCTTTTCGATTTCGATTTCGTTTTGATTCGATTTTGATTTTCCATTGATTCGTTTTTTTCTTTCTTCTTTCGTTTTTTTTTCTTAACTTGATGCATTGTTAATGAGTCAATGAATGGATCGGAGATCGGTTTGGGGTTTTTTTTTTTCGTTTTGAGGCAGGCACATTGTGGGGCATGTGGAGGGCCCAGCTCATGGAGCGTGTCGAGTTAACTTCTACTTTTCCGCTCTTCCGCTCGCTTTTCCCGCCGCTGCAGCAAGTGCTGTGCTGTTAATTGCAGCGCCAGTAGAAGAAGAAGTAGCAGCAGCAGCTTCGGCGGCGTCATTAATTAAGCGCCACTAGAGCGTGCAACACGCGGCCAAAGAGCTCTATCGCACTTTCTTTGACTTAGTTAGTTAGTTGGTTAGTTAGTTAGTCAGTCGAGAGGAAGGGGGAAACAACTGTCGCCGTCGCCAAACTAAATCCCAGCTATGGGAAAGGTGCTACATTTCACTGTCAGGTACGAGTATGTGTTAGAAATATGCATTAATTTTTGGGTACATATTGTAGATTTAAGTAAAAAAAGAAGGTAATTTTGGTATACCAATTGGTACCATTTCGTAAATCGCAAAGCTTCTACTAAATATCTGACACATTCAATGGCATTCGAAATGTCAAAATCATGATTATTGATAGTTCAAAAAGCAAACGCTACATGGGCCACCCTGTACTAAATTTTGATATTAAGTTTTGGTTGATTTTTTATTGATATAAATAAAGTAACTATAAGTAGGTGAATTTATATGAAGAAAAGCCCATTAAAACATTATCAAATTCTTTAAATGTCAACCAAAATGAAAATGTAGGTGAAGTCTTTTAAGAAGTTAAACTAGTTTAAGTAACATCAAAGTTTTTATAAATTATTTTATGATATTATTATTAGCCTAAAGTGAAACCTAAAAGTAAACCTAGAACTTACTTTTAATCAAGGCTTTTAGGATATAATACAATATAATATAATATAAGAAGAGTATTAACTTCCAATTTAGGTAAAATATTCTTTAATTTCAGCTCAAAGTTGTTAGAAGCCATTCCTAAATGGAAACCTAGAAGCTTATCCCCTTCTTTTCACTCATAGTTTTAAGAACAAGATATAATCTAACATCCGACTTGGTTAAACTACCCACTTAACTACCTATATATGTTATAATCTAACATCCCATTGCCTACCTAATTCCCCCAATCTAGCTTGAGAATCTATAAATATATTTCACCAACAAAGAAAGAAAGAGTACTGTAAACTAAGCCCCGCAGCTGTAAGATGCCACCCATCAGTGGCCCGCCGGGGGTAGATCGTCTTATAGAACATAGGACATAGGCTGATTATAGTACATCAGTTTTACATTTAGCTGACTTGATTTTAAAATTTTAAATACTTGTATGCACTGATACTCGGTATGTATGTGTCGCCTGAGTCAGGTATTCTATAAGATCCTCCCTCCATTGGTTTTCTGGAAGACGTGACCCTTTGCTATCCCTTGGATGAGTCCACCTGAGAACTCACCCCTACCCTCAAGTGTGCGCTCAGGTCTGCTTGTGCGTGGAGGTGCGAACTCACCCCAACCCTCAAGTGTGTGCTGATATCTGCTTGTGCGCGGAGGTGTAAAAATTTATTGTTAAGCGTTTTAATGAAAAGTTGCAGTTTTTAACTTACAATCGTATAAAGCATACCACTGGAAAGGGCTTGAAAAATGCTTTCCAATGCTTTTTTTAGTGAGGGCCTATATTGAGACCCCCAATTACCGAAATTTTTGCCTTTTTAGGGTAGTAGTGAGCACTTGGGGCATCGGCGAATTGGCACTCGGCTAAAATGGCACTCGGCGAAATGGCCCTCCACTGATTAGCCGCCCGCCCAGCCAGTGTCTAGGATAAATCTTTGGTTGGGGTCTTGGCTGAGAAACCGTTTTCGGGTATAGGTCATAGGAGTCCAAGATCATTACATTACGTTTGTAATTCATTCCGTTTTCCCCAAGTGCTCACTACTACCCTAAAAAGGCAAAAATTTCGGTAATTGGGGGTCTCAATATAGGCCCTCACTAAAAAAAGCATTGGAAAGCATTTTTCAAGCCCTTTCCAGTGGTATGCTTTATACGATTGTAAGTTAAAAACTGCAACTTTTCATTAAAACGCTTAACAATAAATTTTTACACCTCCGCGCACAAGCAGATATCAGCACACACTTGAGGGTTGGGGTGAGTTCGCACCTCCACGCACAAGCAGACCTGAGCGCACACTTGAGGGTAGGGGTGAGTTCTCAGGTGGACTCATCCAAGGGATAGCAAAGGGTCACGTCTTCCAGAAAACCAATGGAGGGAGGATCTTATAGAATACCTGACTCAGGCGACACATACATACCGAGTATCAGTGCATACAAGTATTTAAAATTTTAAAATCAAGTCAGCTAAATGTAAAACTGATGTACTATAATCAGCCTATGTCCTATGTTCTAGCTACTTTCAGCTTAAGGCCAGAAATTTTTAATTGCTTCACGATCGAATGCAAGTGCTGACAACGTGGTTACAAGTAAATATATATATAAAGGTAAAATGTTTATTTCATAACGATTGTGCATGACCGTTTCCGATTCCTTTTAAGTCTAAAAAAAAATATTTATTGCAATTGACGGTGTTCTGACCGTTACTTCCCACACACCTGTATTTACATTCGTGGAACCCTTGGGCATCGTTCTTATCAAGTGAACATAGAAAGGGAAAATCTTTCTTACACGGAGATTGTGCACGAACTATCCCGCTGTCCGTAGAAACCATTAAATGGAATATTTACTACACTTGTCATTTTCCTGACCAGTCTTCCGCACACACCGATATTTACTTTCACTGAACTCTCAGGCCTCATTATCATCATCCGTTAATTTGTTCGCCATCCTTGTCTTCCTTATCCTTCAATACCATATGACTGGCGTCCGGGGCTCCTATGTATACTCAAAACCAATACGATTGGTTCTAGGAGTAAAACATACCTGTATGCACTCCCTATTGGTAACATTAGGTGAACATAGTCTAGAGACTATATAAATGACACCACTCAAATTGCTCAGAATCAGTTACTCAAAGGCCTCAGAAATACATCACTATGGATCTTACTGTTGAATTTTATAATTCTTTTGAGGCTGATAAGACCCTCGTTAACCAACCTTTCGATATAAACGTTAAAGTTATCGGGTCAGATGAAATCGATGACCAGGACTCCGATGTGGAAATTATTGAAGATTCTGAGCCGGACTGCGCATTGGATCTCGATGATGAAGACACCGTGGACCGATACCTACGAGAAGTATTCGAACCACCCTCATCGTCAACTCAAACCACTCCATCAGAATTGGATTCTTTAGGCTTTGAAGACTTTCCTATGGGTAAGGATACCCAGGAAGTTCTAAGAAAACTTATTCTACTTGAACAAAGCGAAGAGCAATATAAGAATATGCAGTGTGCTCAAACGTTTGATTTGAATGAGTCTGAGCCTAGCCTGTTTCCAAATGATGATCACATTTTTAATGAGATAATTGAAAATGAACCGCAGACAAAATATAAACAACTTATGGATGACGGACAGGATAGTGTTTTAATGGATGTTCTCTTAAGATTAGATTCCTAATATTTGTATATTTGTCTTAAAACATTATGAAATAAAAACACGTTATATAAATTCAATATTTAAAGTTTTTGTTCTTTATTAGATATTTCTCTTTCGTTTTATTTATACTTTTTAATTCAGCATCGTGCATCAATATCATGTGCATATTAAAATCGTCTCGCAGCCAAAATTTCCGAACATCAGTACAGAAATAACAGTAGTAATAAAAGGACTTTGATTTTGTATAGCTAAAGTTGTGTACTTTTAAGGTATGAACTTTTAGACTGTTGCGCGTAGTAAAAGATTTTGATTCCGAGCATAACTCACAATGAAACTTGCCCATTTTGATGTGAAACTGAACTGAGTTTTTTTTTAAAAAAATACATCTATTTTAAAGAGTTTTAAATGAAAAATTTTATATTATATACTTTAACTGTGTTGTGGTACACCTGTATATAATATATACATATATATAGTGTGTACATGAAAGAGTGAAATAGATATATTTCTTCATGTATAAAAGACCATGTAATTCATGTAACAAATTAGTATTCAACGACTAGTGACTAGAACACCACGACTCCAATCTCTAACCAATCAAAAATGGTATATAAACATTTCTTTATGTATATAATCCTTCCTAATCTACTTATTCCTTATAGGATTTTTTAGAGACCCTAAATGAATCAAAACCTGTTATTGGTTATACGAAAATTGAAGATCTATGTATTGGGTTTGATTATAAGATCACCGGATGTAAATTAAGGAAAACACCTTATGGAACTAAAATATGCCTTTATTTAACCAATAAGGAAAATGAGGATATTTGGATATTTCTACCAAAAAGTTATGTAAACAAATTTTCTACTAAGACACCATTTAAGAAATTGACTGAGAACGGAATTTCTCATATGGTATATAAAGGAAAGGATCCCAATAGATATAGCTGTGCTCAAATTGAATTTATCAGTAAATAAATGAAGTAAATAAATGAAGTAAATAAGAAATTCCCCTTATAAAAGATTGAATTTCTTATTCCAAAATCAGTCTTAGTTCAACCTTAACAAGTTACAAGTCTTACAAAAATGCACGCTAAACAAATTGAAGTCTTCTTGATGCAGTTTGAAGACATGTTATTCGAGCAACACCTCAGGAGGCTTGAATATTTAAAAGCCACCCTTGAGGACTTAGCGGAAAAGGAGTTAATACATTCAAAGTTTGGATTCCACTACAAACTTTGTCCTTGAGTGATGAAGATGCTACATCTGGACCAGACACATGTCAGTGTCATATGCTGCCGATATTAGAAGACGAGGCCCTTAATATTATGCTTAAATATTATAAGTTAAACCAGAGATTGTATCGCTCAGAAACATTAAATAAACTCAACTAATAATAAAAAAATTTTATTTACTTTTTGAAATTTTTCTTAAACATTTTAAGTATTTGTTTATCATTATAAGTAAAGTCGTTTTTCTTGAAATTTTTCAGGAAGCACTTAAGTGATTTATTTCTACATTTAAAAAGTCCGAACAACATACAATAATGACCACAGGTGTTAGAAAAATATCCTTGTAGTTGTTGTTTATTAAAAAAATATTTATGGGCGTTTGATCTTAAAAATGTTATGAATTCCTTTTTCTGCGGATATTGACCATATGAATCGAAAAATTCAGCTGACTTAGGGCTATCAAAATAGAAGGCAATCCAATGAGTTCCAGGTTTATCTGATGGATCGGTATTCGCAATAATAAGAGCCGGATACTTTTTTATAGTTTCAGGTAACTGGTCCGAAGGGAAAACTCCTTTAAAAATCAATCGTGTTTTTGCATGCTTTGATAGCAAATATTTAATTTGTAATGTATTCATGTTAAAGGAGTAATCGTATGTTTCTATGCTTATCAATATCAATCATGGAATCGTATTCGCAGTACACCAGACAAGTAACTGCTTCAGTAAGTGGTTCAGAGAATCTTCCTTCGATTCGTATAGTTCCTTGGGTTATTAAATTCGCACAAACACTCGAATTTGAATGATCGGCAGTTAGGTCAAAAGCCAATATAAAACTGTTTGTGTCAAACATTTCCTTTGTAATTTGCAGACCACGATCATAATGTTTTATCCCACTAGATCTGAATAGCATATTATAGCCCCGTGAGCTCTGAACATTTTCACCATTCGAGTAATCAAACTCAAGAGCTTGAGAAGGAACTTGAACTCCATTCACCAATAAGTTAAATCGTTGAATTTTAAAATGTTCAAAATGAAATGGATCTAAACCACGGTTTCCTGAGTATGAACGGTTTTTAACCATACAAAACGCTAGAAAATTGGGTAGCTGTCCAATAACTGCATTGTCTATAGATAATGTATTATTTCCTGGGTATATTGTAAAAGATTTTACTTCAACCTTATTGAAAGGGTATATAGCATTTTTGGTCTGTAAAACTCGATGGTGAGCCAATAAAATGCTTGGGTTAACTGTTATATGATTCATGAAAAGTTGAGCTTCCAGTATCTTTAAATTTGACTCAGTACCAGTTTCCATTAAATAAAATGCAGTCTTTTCAATATTAAAATTAATTCTTAAATCAACATTATTTACTAGTAGTTTTGGTTGATTAAATATATCGCCGTGGATTTTTCCGAAAAGTTCCACCTTATTACTATTTTTAAATAAATTTTTAAGCTTTAGATTGGTATCTGGATAAACATATTCGCCTGCCGTTATTCGTCCAAAATTCGGGAAATATCCTTGGGAGGCTAAGTGACTTTCTGAGGCATCACTTCCATAGTTTAAAACTGTTTGCAAATACGATCTATAATGATAATTATTATCACTCTGCGATACTAATATATTATTTAAATAAACTGAGGAACTTCTAAATATAGAGTGTAAGATATTGTTCACTACACCGACATCGTTTCCTACAATGCCGGTACTATCACTTTTTCTAAGTTGCACAACAAGTCGTAAATAAACACTTGATAGGTCTCGATATGTTTCACCATTTCCTAAACAGACAAATTCTATTGATGATGCTCCGTCTAAAGAAGCAATTGGATTATATGAAACTTCTTCAGTTCTTATAATGGAACTTTGCGTGGGATGTGGTGCAAACAAATCCAGTTCACTCTTCATGCATTCGATATGGTTATTCATTTTGTCTTAGAAAAAATGTCGCTAATATTTAATTTTCTTATAGTTCTTTTTCGTTTATGATGCGGTTTGGTTTGTTTACGCTGTTGCTTGGATGTTAAATGATGTCGTTTTTTTCTGGTGCCTCGCTTTTTATTTCTTTTTCCTTCCCCGTTTTGGAATCGGGTTATTTTATCAATTGCTCTATCTGATAAATTTTTCAAAGCAATTTTGCTCTGTTCTTGCAGGATATTTCTTAAGGGCTTTCTCCCGATTTCATTGATTACAGCCTTTCCAGTAGCAGCAGCCTGACTTTTTATAGCAGTTATACCCGAAAGAAAAAGTGGTTTGATATAATTAAAAAGACCACTAAAAAAGTTCCCGATTCCTCGTCCTTGTTGAACTATTCGTGGTGATACATAAAGACTTCCAATATTGCTTAAACCACCCCCACATTGGTTTAAATAGTATTCGTGATAAGATTTCACCATGATGACTGTTTTTATTATGAGTAAATAATTTTTAAGCCCGTATTATTTATAGACTTTACAACGTCCTTCTTCTTCTGAAATGTAGAGTAACAAAAATCGGAACTGTTGACGTTTCAAATGGAACCTTATATCCGTTTGAATCAGTAATTAGTATTGAGATTTCATTTGGTGACCATATATCCAAAGGATAATATTCAATGTTTTTAAATTGAATATTTTTTTCTTTTCCATTATAATACATTACTCGAAGACAACGAGGTTTTTTACAGCCTACAGATCTAGGTTTAATTATGTCAGTATAAATAAAAATCAACCCATTTTCAGGTGTTTTTGAATCAACGCTTACATTTTTATATCTAAATGTTTCAGCATTTACTAAGCTAACAAATTCCGTTTCTTCACGTATTGGAATTTCTTTATTGGAAGTTTGATTAATATAATTATTGAGATACATGTCTATAATGCCAACTTCCCAATCATCGTTCATGTCTTGTGGGATATTTACAATGTTTGTAAATGCACACTTTACGTTATCAGGAAATACATTTAATGAATCATTACTGAGCAATGTGATAAACATTTCATCTAAATTCCCCATTTTTATTATTTAAATTAAGCACTATTGATAAGAAATCCAACTGATTTTGTTTTTTCCTATTTGGTTTTTAGCACGAACCGATCTCATTAATTTTTCACGTCCAGACACATATTTAAGATCTTGAAATGGATTTGAATCTATTTTATATTTTTTCAGCTTTACCCTTAATTTACGTTGTTTATCATTAAGCTTCACTTTTGTCACTGCTCTTCTTTTAATATCTTCTTTATCGTCTAAAAAAAGAAGTATCACTTAATTTTCGCTTATCGTCTAACAACTTTGTCCGTTCCTCGGTCTTAAGTTCTCCTTCATCACTATCAGTTGTTAAATTTGTAAGGACTTCATTTTTTGGTAATTTTTCTTCATATTTTATTATTGATTCTGAAGTATCAGGTTTTGCATCATTCCAATCTAATATTTGAGTTTCATTAATTCTGCTAGATATAGGGGTTGATTTTGAATCAATATTTCGAAAGTTAAATGATTTATTACGTTTTTTTGTTTTGGTAGTAGCATAATTCTTGCCGTATTTTGATCCATTTGTCATAATCACTTATTTTATTGTTATTCAAAATTGGTAAAAATTTTATATCTATTAGTTCACTACCCCGGTCATTGTTTACCAGTTTTTGGTATGCGTTGGGATGCATTAGAACTACTTTGCTTAAGTTATGTTTATTTTTAATCATCTTTTAAAATTTTTCCAAAAATTCCGGAAAGCAATGAACTGATTAAAATAGGTAGGAAACCACCCTTCTGAATAAGAACTTTTCTCTTAGAGCTTAGGGTACGCTTTGGACATGAGAGATATCGCAATGCATTTTTATACTTTTTAAGAGCATTAAGATGTGATTTTGTAACTTTATGATTGCCTTGTAATGTGTTTAAAACAATCTCTACTAATGTTTTTACGAGGTCACTATCACTATTACTTATAATTGCCTTTCGAAGTTTATTGTTGGCCTTTTTGAGCACATACAATAAATGTTTGTTCGCTTTCAAGCGATTTAGATTCTTTTTGTAAACCATTTTCGTCTGAAAAGCACACGGTATATTCGGAATTAAAAATATCCGTTCTAAATCTTAAAAGATCGTTGATTCCTTGAGTAAGATCAATAAGTAAATATCCGTGTGGTTGTTCCGTTACTTCCTTATATATTCTAAATAACTCAGTTGGATTTTCAGGATAAATTTGTCTTGCTAAACATTGAAATTGTAGTTTATCACGAGGGTTTTTAAACATCACAATATATTTTGTGTTTAATGATATGTCTCGGGTATGCGATGACTTATGGAATATATTTTGAGTTACAACTATTACAGATAAATTCCTATGATGTGATCCTTTTGTAAAGAGCTCACATACATTTTTATTAAAAGCCCCCATCATCAAGTCATCCAATATTAAAAGAATGGGTTCATTAGTTTCGTTTTCAATTACATCAGGAACCCCTTTATAGTACTCAACATTATTAAAGTTTGGCTTAGCACTCTCCTCTCCATAACACCAAATAATTCGATTTATTGAAGTATTTAGCAAATCATTCTTCTTGTTTATTAAGTTTTCCAAAAAAGTGGTTTTTCCTGATCCTGATGGTCCGCAGATCAACATTGTAAAGGGATGTATAAACTGCGTAAACATTTTATTTATTTTTATTTTTTATTATATTTGAAATAGATTTTTTATCTTATCCTTAAACTACATTAGGTTTATTTATGTTTTTCCTGATCGCGTTTTTTTAGAGCAGTTCTTCTCGAAGTGAGTATCAGATCCACAATAATTGCAATAAATCAGTTGTGTGTATCCCCTTTTGCGCGGATCATTACCAAACAAACCCTTGAATGACTCCATTGTATAAGACAACTTGTAGGTTCAACTATTTATTTATTACTGAAGCTTAAACATACGTTATAGTATTACAATATACTTCGTAATTTGAGTTTTCCAATATTACAAATAGCTTAAACAAATTATTTAGGGAACATCGTAGAGGAAATTTTGTCTTATGTATTTTACAATTGGTGAAAAAATTGGGTAGTTGGGTTAAGCTTCTTCCGATATCTATATCGATTATGGTCGCTGACAAATACTTTGATAAAAATTTTTTTTTAATTTCACCACGAACAATAATTGAACTATACTTATTGAGTGGGGAGAGAATTTCTTCTAGGGCTGTATACGGTATATCTCCAGCGGCCCATTCCAAACCATTTATATTTTGTTGATTTAAATGTTGCTGCTTAAGAGTTTCCTTATCCAATTCTTTTATGTTGAATGGCGGTTTGAAATGAAAGAAATTTGGTATAACCGTTCCTGCTGGCATGAATGCAAGCTCCTTGACAAAAACTTGTTTGTTGTTTCCAAATAAATATTGAAAATCAACAATAACGCTTGAATTACGATCTACAGTGTTCATGATGGTTTGAAATTTTGAACTGGACTGAGGGTGTACATGCGAAGGCCTTTTCCTTTATATACCGGACAGATTAGAATAAAGTTTTAGTTAAAATAAAGTGCTCTAACCAAATAGACATGTGTGTACCGAAAAGAAATAAAACTCCACGAAAGAAACAGGACCATGAGGTCATTTTTGGATTCGAATACTATGTTGTACATAATTTAAAGTTGAAATGTGGTTTATCCACTTCTAAAAAATTTATGCCTATGATCTGGATGCAGCAAAGTAAAAGTAATTTTGTTGGATTTGATAAAGACGAATGGATGCAACTTCTCACATATAAGGAATATATTCAGTTGAAACTGGACCAGTATGACTTCTTGATGCCTGACACAATTATTGATAACCCCTGCATGGCATCTATGAAATGTAATTTTAGATTTAGGAAATCTGATAATCAGTATGTTTTTGTAATTAATCAGTATGGTAACAAAATTGAGTTTGACTCTGAGTCCTGGAGATCCTTACTAAGACTTGGTATATTTTTTACAACCTTCCTATGTTGGAATTCAATATTACGACAACAAGTGGTATATCTTTACTATAATCATATTATTCCTAAGTGTGTGTCATTACAAAAGTATGACATTCAGTTAGCTGACTTAGAGGGTTCTTTCGGTAAAGATGTACAAATAGATTTAACACGATTATGTTTTGAAATTTCGAAAAAGATGCGTAACGAATTAAAAAGAGATGTACTTCTATATAAGCAGTCCATATTAACTAAGCAAATATCACTATCAAATAAAAAATAAAACAAAATAAAATAAATCAGCAACCTAAAATGAGTAAACAACAAGTTGTTGATGAAATTCACAAACCGGCACGCAAAAACTTTTTGCGTCGTAAATTTGTTCAGAAGGGGATTAATGATACATGGCAAATTGATTTAGTTGAAATGATACCCTTTAGGAAAGAAAATAGAGGGTATAGATATTTATTGACTGTTATTGACACATTCTCAAAGTATGCATTCGCTGAAGCTGTAAAGTCAAAATCCGCACTGGATGTTACAGAAGCAATGAGAACTGTCTTTAAAGCGAGCAAAAGTAAACCAAAGAATATTCAGTCAGATCAAGGAAAAGAATTCTTTAATTCAACATTTAAAACATTAATGAGCACATTTAATATAAATCATTATCACACTTTCACACATCTTAAGGCTTCAATATGCGAGCGTTTTAATCGAACATTAAAAAATCGCATGTGGAAAATGTTTAGTATGCAAGGAAATTATAAATGGATTCATAACATAAAATATCTTGTAAACCAGTATAATCATTCATATCACCGAACCATTAAAATGAACCCTGCTGATGTTTGCATTAAAAATGAGGAGTTCATTTTGAAAACGGTGTATAATTTCCCTAAAGTTTTTCCAAAACATAAATTTTCTGTAGATGATTTTGTTCGAATAAGTAAATATAAGGGAGCGTTTATGAAGGGATATGAACCCAATTGGACAACGGAGGTTTTTAAAGTTATAAAAGTTAAGTCTACATATCCAGTAACATATGAGCTTCAAGATTACAGAGGAAACTCTATTGATGGGTCATTTTATGAACAGGAACTACAAAAAGTTAAAGATAAGAATGCATTCCTGATAGAAAAAATACTTCAAAGAAAAAAATAATCAAGTATTCGTTAAGTGGAGCGGATTTGATTCTAGCCACAACTCGTGGATTCCTGTAAATAAAATTCTTAAATAATAAAACGCAATTAGATATATTTTTAAACATTTATTTATTCACATATTTTTCTTAAAATAAAATTTTAATAATACAAAATATATTTACATATTTACATATATACTTTACAATAGATTATTATCTTGATCACTATTTATAATATGTTCAATTTTATAATGACCATGAGCTAATGTATTACAATTATCTGGTAAAATATATCTCTTATCATCCTTATAATTAAGACTTATTTTGTTCATAATTTCTGTATACAAAGTATGTGATCTACTACGAATTACACGCTGTGCTCCATAAAATGTTTTTTTATATTTTATACATTCAATATAATCAGTATGACTTAGTTTTTTAATAACAGATTTTTTAACTCCTTTAATTTTTTGAATAGATTCTGTTTTATTTTTATCTTTTGCAACTACACAAGAATATGCCTTAGCTTTAAGACCAGCAAAGGAAGTCATAACATCTCCAGCATGTTCATCCTTCATTTTTCCTGGTTCTCTATTATTGGCCTGAATTATTTGGTATTTATTTTCTAACTTATAATTTGAGGTATCAAAGCGATCGGGATTTGCTTTTATAGTCTCATAGAAATCATCCTCTGATGACAAAATAAAGGAGTCTGTATCCATATATATTATTTTCGTAGATGGACTTTTAACTAATAGAAAGTTGTAATAAAATTCATACATAAGCCACTTTGATAATTCTAAAACTGCTACTCCTATGTATATGGGCTTATCATACATTATTTGTGATGGTGTCGATTCAATTGCCGCTAAATCCGTTCCAAATAACTCAACGCTATGGAAATCATTTCTAGCTATACGTTGCCTAAAGCCTGGAGAATTTTGTCTAGACTCATAATGTTTTACTAGAACTACTTTACGACGCTTTTCAACATTTTCCATAGTTTTTCCGTATACGGCATTATTCATTAACTTATAAAAATTTTTTTCGAAGTCATTTCGTGCTAATTTTCTTTGATTAGTATTTAAATCAATATAGGGTTTTAACCAGCATGATTGTGTAAATGACAAAATCCTATGAATTTTTCGCAAAATCAAGCCATGCTGTAAACAAAGCTGAAGCTGTTTTAAATGAATTATGTACCCACTTTTGTTAGTTAAGTCTGCTATCAGTTTGGCCTGCTTGCCTCCTGGGGGAACTTTATTTTCAGGACAAAAAGGCAAATAATTATGAGAGTCATGTTGATTAGGAGGGTATTCCAGGTCAACTTCTAACATATATCCTACATCACCATCAGATAATATATTTTTATAGTCAAATAATGCGATTTCTTCCCTAGTTAAAAATTTAAACCCTGAAAGTGGTAAGGGCTGACTCATAGCCCATCCATATAAATTATTTGCGTCAATGTAACTTAAGAAATTATTTCGTTTGCTAGGATCAAAGTTATTTAAATACTTATTATTTGCTATGGAAATTCTTTGACTGCATTGTGTTAAGCCCCCTCTTACAGCTCTTTTTAAAAAGTTATACATATCACCATCACTTATTAATTCTAAGTGTACGTTGGTGAACTTTAACATTGCGTCCCATGATATGGAGGGAGCAGTTACATAGTTTATGGGGTCTAACTTATAAATTCTACGACAAATATTTCGAAAGTTTTCAAAGACATCGGCTAAAATTAAAACGTCACTTTCTAAATAAAGCTTTAAGTAATCCCTTATAGTATTACAATTAAAAGTGTCCCAAACTTTCTGTGCAAAACTATAATCTTCAACACTACAATTTTCATCGCTAAGAGAATTATAAAAACTATCAATGCTAGGAAGCTGGGTTTCGTTAAACTTTTCAAAGCTATCCAAGTAATCATAAGGAAATACACCCTTCCTACGCATTTGTCTGAATTTTTCTCCTTGAAATTTGGTTGCGAGAATTTTAAAATCCCTATCTTCCATATAGCTTGATAATTTTTCCAAGCTAGAATTTAGAAACCGTACTGAATCTATATACCTAATTTTATATCTATTTAATGCATTTAGTTTTATAGTTTGTGTAAGAGCTATGTACAATTCTTTATTACAAGGAATGGGGTTTAAATCTCCTTCCAATTCAGTAATAAATAAATGTATATCATACTTAGATAAATTATGAAAAACTACAGGAAAAAATGGATCGCTTAATTTATATTTTGGCTTACAGTTCTTATGAATAGGACCTACGTATTTCCCAGAAAATTGGTCGAAGTGTTTGTCCAGGTCGCCATCGTTGATTACCTTTTCACAGGCGCAGCAACTTCCTTCTTGGTCAAAGTCATCGATTGGATCTGTACTGGGACTTTTTGCTGTGGCCCAATATTTGTAAAATAAACTCAAAGTCCTTTCTTTGAGAGTTTTACAAAATTGCTTAATGCAATCTTCACCTGTAATTTTATAAAATTTAAATTATTTCAAAATTTATTAACATCATTTTTTTAATTTACCTTCATATGTCCATAACTCATTCAGAGTTGGATCATATTTGTGTGCAATGTAGAAGGATACCGCGCACGCTGAATGTTTTTGCACCTTTGTTGTTGCCGAAGTAGCCGGATTATTTAAGCAGATCTCATAGTTTTCAAGGACCGCCTCTATGTCTGCATATATAACTACTGGAGGTGATAGCTTCTTATGATATCCATTGAAAGAAGTGGTCGTATTAGGTTCAGGATAGTACGAAGCCACTTTTCCACATTCAAGCTTATTGTGGGTAGTGTTCGTTGTTGTATAAAACTGTAGACAGTTATCACAGAAATATTTTCCTGCGTGCGATTTTGAATGCTGCGAGCCGCATAATCTTTTGATGCACGTAATATAGGCATAGTGCATATTTTGACGGTTATTAATGCCTAATATATTAACGTGGTTTGGTAGAATCTCTTGAGTTTTAACTGTAGGTCCCACAATTTTTTTTACCGTCATTATCAATTTCATACACATTGATGCTAAAATCTTTATTTTTTTTTCTCGAACTGATTTATTCCTTTTTTTGGTAATTGGGAACTCAATTCCTGAAAAATCCAGTCTCATTCCTTCATAATCAATGACTTCTGCATTGATATTTATGTGGTAGTTTGCCGGTTTCGTTAATTTCTCCCGTGAATATTTCTTTTGTTGTGGTGTTGCAAAAGTAGCATTCTGAAATCGCTTGTTAGCTAGAAATGCTAAAATTGCCCACTTAAAACAAAATACGTCTGTGTTTTGAATATTTATTATCGCATTTCGCGATCTTATGGCATTCGGAGCTGGTATGAAACCGCTTGCAGGAATGTTTTCTAGTTTAACTATAGTGGCTTCAAAATAATCAAAGTTCTTGATAGCCCAACCAGAATCCTTTTCCTGGAATTCACTGCTCGATGTTATTAGGGATTCTATTGCGGCATTTAATTCTATAGTAATATTTTCAACTTGATATACCGATCTATATGCCGTTCCAAAGTGTTTCCTGGTTTCAACGGTTTCTCCGTCATCTATTTGTTTCATATAAGTCCCGTACACTCTTAACGAGAATTTGATTGCTCTATATTCTGACATGCAATCCTCAATTATTTTAAGTAGATTTGATTGACAAAATTGATAAAAATCATTTAAGTCAATTACATTTTCGTTGGGACATTTAATTCTATATGTTTTTACAGGAAACTTGGAGTTACTCACAATTTGTGAAATATTTTTATAATTTACATCTTCTCGAACCGAAGCATTCTTATGGTAATCGGTTAGCATATGCTGACGTTCCCTCGACTCAAGATACTGGATACCACAAGTATGACATAAAATTTCTCTTTTTTGCTCTTCTGTATTTCCCGAAATCTTAAGCTTTTTTGTAGGACTATTTGGTTCCTTACCCTCATCCATTCTTATCCGCTTGAGGGCATTTGCTGATGTTGAGGGAATATCGTCTCGAACAATATCTGGTTCCTGTTGTTTTCCTTTATTATCCTTCTTCTTCATTAAAATGCTGAATGCATTTTGCGGTCCTTCACAATTCTTATAGTGCTCGTCAAATTTATAGTTGGGGACTATACGGTAGCACAAGTCACATCTTATTTTAGAACTTGCCATTAAAACCTCGAAGGCATTCCGAGGTTTGGAACACTTGGCATAGTGATCACTAAACTCACACATCTTCACAATCATAGCACACAAATCACATGCAATTGTTGACTCCATTTTTTTTGATTTAAACGATGTAGTTTTTAAGTTATTATAATATTTGAAATGTATTTGTATATATATATATATATATATATATATATATTTGTAAAAATTGTTTATAATTTTTAAGCACCGACGAAAATGACAAAGATAAACACAATAAAGCACCGAGACTTTTAATGTAGTTCTGAGGCCTTTGAGTAACTGATTCTGAGCAATTTGAGTGGTGTCATTTATATAGTCTCTAGACTATGTTCACCTAATGTTACCAATAGGGAGTGCATACAGGTATGTTTTACTCCTAGAACCAATCGTATTGGTTTTGAGTATACATAGGAGCCCCGGACGCCAGTCATATGGTATTGAAGGATAAGGAAGACAAGGATGGCGAACAAATTAACGGATGATGATAATGAGGCCTGAGAGTTCAGTGAAAGTAAATATCGGTGTGTGCGGAAGACTGGTCAGGAAAATGACAAGTGTAGTAAATATTCCATTTAATGGTTTCTACGGACAGCGGGATAGTTCGTGCACAATCTCCGTGTAAGAAAGATTTTCCCTTTCTATGTTCACTTGATAAGAACGATGCCCAAGGGTTCCACGAATGTAAATACAGGTGTGTGGGAAGTAACGGTCAGAACACCGTCAATTGCAATAAATATTTTTTTTAAGACTTAAAAGGAATCGGAAACGGTCATGCACAATCGTTATGAAATAAACATTTTACCTTTATATATATATTTACTTGTAACCACGTTGTCAGCACTTGCATTCGATCGTGAAGCAATTAAAAATTTCTGGCCTTAAGCTGAAAGTAGCTAGAACATAGGACATAGGCTGATTATAGTACATCAGTTTTACATTTAGCTGACTTGATTTTAAAATTTTAAATACTTGTATGCACTGATACTCGGTATGTATGTGTCGCCTGAGTCAGGTATTCTATAAGATCCTCCCTCCATTGGTTTTCTGGAAGACGTGACCCTTTGCTATCCCTTGGATGAGTCCACCTGAGAACTCACCCCTACCCTCAAGTGTGCGCTCAGGTCTGCTTGTGCGTGGAGGTGCGAACTCACCCCAACCCTCAAGTGTGTGCTGATATCTGCTTGTGCGCGGAGGTGTAAAAATTTATTGTTAAGCGTTTTAATGAAAAGTTGCAGTTTTTAACTTACAATCGTATAAAGCATACCACTGGAAAGGGCTTGAAAAATGCTTTCCAATGACACCAAACACTTTTTTTTTTTTTTTTTTTTTTAGTGAGGGCCTATATTGAGACCCCCCAATTACCGAAATTTTTGCCTTTTTAGGGTAGTAGTGAGCACTTGGGGAAAACGGAATGAATTACAAACGTAATGTAATGATCTTGGACTCCTATGACCTATACCCGAAAACGGTTTCTCAGCCAAGACCCCAACCAAAGATTTATCCTAGACACTGGCTGGGCGGGCGGCTAATCAGTGGAGGGCCATTTCGCCGAGTGCCATTTTAGCCGAGTGCCAATTCGCCGATGCCCCAAGTGCTCACTACTACCCTAAAAAGGCAAAAATTTCGGTAATTGGGGGTCTCAATATAGGCCCTCACTAAAAAAAAAAAAAAAAAAAAAAAAAGTGTGTTTGGTGTCATTGGAAAGCATTTTTCAAGCCCTTTCCAGTGGTATGCTTTATACGATTGTAAGTTAAAAACTGCAACTTTTCATTAAAACGCTTAACAATAAATTTTTACACCTCCGCGCACAAGCAGATATCAGCACACACTTGAGGGTTGGGGTGAGTTCGCACCTCCACGCACAAGCAGACCTGAGCGCACACTTGAGGGTAGGGGTGAGTTCTCAGGTGGACTCATCCAAGGGATAGCAAAGGGTCACGTCTTCCAGAAAACCAATGGAGGGAGGATCTTATAGAATACCTGACTCAGGCGACACATACATACCGAGTATCAGTGCATACAAGTATTTAAAATTTTAAAATCAAGTCAGCTAAATGTAAAACTGATGTACTATAATCAGCCTATGTCCTATGTTCTAGCTACTGAAGAGGGCCACCTTTAACAATTGATATTTAACATACGAATTGGCCGGTGGACGAGGACGACAACGACGATGATGATGATGACCGCGCCCACTCTGTGTTCTTGTGCCGCCCCATAAAACGGGAGAAAAATAAAAGAAGGAGAACAATTTGGGAATTTCCGAAAAGTGGGAGGAGAAGTAGAAAGGGACAGCTCAGGGAAAAGAAGAGAAAGGATAGGAATTCGGGTTAAGAGTTTTTTGGTGGGAAGAAGAATGCTGGCTACTATAGGTGGCTGTGTAATTAAATCATGTGGAATTAGTTAATAGTACTACCAGCTTTGTTGGGGGATACTTAAGGTGGTAAGGGTTAAGGATTTAGGGTTCTCAGGTTCTTATCAGGGTAATTAAGCGAAGAAGAAGACTAGTTTGAAGATCTTTTAAGGGGAGGTTTAAGTTTATGTTTACAAACTTTAACTTAACTTTAATTACAACCAACATTCATTCTCTAAAACATGTTAATAATCCACCTTTGCCCCCTTAAACTCCAACTATCTTTGGTTTTCCCACCTCTCTAAACATCTCTTAACGTTCAGCAGTCATCAATGCAATCGATCAGGCAATGGGAGAGATCAGGAGATCAGTCAATCTTTCACTGCAATTTCTGCAATTTCTGTTCTCCACCGTTTAGCTCAGATCACGACTTTCGCTCCTTCAACCTGCCAACCACCGAGAATTCGTGGCCTTAAATCAAGATCAAGATCAAGATCGATCGATCAAGCACTTCCTCATTCTAGTGATCTGTAAATTGCCAACCATTAAAGATCTGCTAGATATATATACTATATAGTAGCAAATCAAATAGTTTTCTAACTTAAATTGGTGAATAACATACAGTTTATTGTACAAATTAGATCAATTAAAAGTGAGCAATTAATGTTTTATATAGTATACAGTGTTGATTGGCTTAAATGAATGTAGAATAACAGATGTGTGCATGCGTAGAGTGAAAGCGTTTCCATTATTTATGTTGATTGGGGCAGCTAGTTTCCACTTTCTTAGCTGCCACAATTAACTGCAATTTAAATGGTAGAAAAACATAAATAAACTTTAAAGTTGTTAGCTTGTTTTGGTCAATGGGGCAGCCAAAGTTTACTAACAAATGAGGTGAATAGCGAAAAGTTAGATAAGAAAACTCTCCATTTCTGTGGTGAATAGCAAAGCTAGCAACTCGCATTGAGGTAGTCCCATAATCTATATACATATTACTATATATATATAATATATATCTTCATTTTACTTACAGATCCGATCGCCACGCCCACAGCGCCATTATGTGGAGCCCACAGAAAGGCCCTACACGACTGTGGGACCTTAGGTTTAGTAGCTGTATATTTATCTTACACTTAATGGTAAGTACAGTAAAGCCAAACAAACTTGTCCACAAACACTCCATAAAGAAAAACAAGTGCAGCCTTATCTTATCTGTATAGATGTCGTGGGTCTATAAAACCAATTTGTTTGATAAACAAATGTTATAATAATAGAATGGCTTTCCTTTTAAGGCATTGATATGGCTAGCAAGAAGAAAAGGTGATTTGTTGGGAAATTCAAGTTAGATAAGAAACAAATTTGTAGATCTCTAACTCACAATTCCTATCAAATCTTAGCCTAACCAGGTTAAGAAGTTATTTTACAAACTAAGACCAATAAAACACCGTTTGTTAATAGATCGCAAAATGCATTTAATATTATAAAATTGTGGCTAAAACTAAATACAAAAATACAGTCAAAACCAAGACGCTTAGATGGTCTCGCCCACGGGCTTGATGGTCAGCTCATGGATCTGAACATTGGGCGGGGTCTGGATGCAGTAGCTAATGGCATCGGCCACATCCTCAGAACGGAGCAATGGCAAGTCGGGGAAATGGACAAGGGCGGCCTTGTCGATGATCTCCGTGTCCACAGCACCAGGACTGATGCTCTATAATTGGAAAAAACAAATATTAGTCGAAATCTTAAAAGAAAATCTTCGTCTACTAACCGTTATCTTGGTCTGGGTCTTGCTGTTGAGGAACTCCTGACGCAGCACCTCCGTCAGGCCAGTGATGGCAAACTTTGAGGGCGAGTACATGCCCATGGTGAAGCCAGGAATATAGGGCACTCGATGACCAGCTACACTGTTAACAATCAAGATGTGTCCATCGTTGACATTGCGTTTTTGCAGCGACTTGAAAGCCTCGCGAGTACACCAGGAGACGCCCAGGACATTGGTATCAAGGATGGCACGAAGATCATCAGTGTTGCCCTCCTTGGTGATAGCAACGCCGGTACGAACAATACCGGCATTGTTAACCAGAACATCAGCACCACCCAAGGTGGCATCAATCCAGGCAAAAGTATCGATCACATCCTGCTCCTTGCTGACATCGCACTTGCGTCCATGGAAGCGACTGGCCTGATCCGCTGGCAATGAATCCTTAAGCTCTTTAAGGCGCTCTTCCCGACGAGCAACACCCACTACGATCAGACCTTTGGCTACCAAATCCTTACAACAGGCAGCTCCAATTCCAGAGCTAGCTCCCGTGACGACAGCAACACGATTTAGCCAACGTTCCATTATGTTAATTCAAGTTTAGTAATGGGTTAATATTTCTATAGTATGTGTCCGATCGCGACCTGTTTTAGAACTGCTCTTTCATTGCCTACCCCACTCGCTTTTATAAGGTCATCAAATATCAACAGAAAAAACCGAACAGATCCGAAGTTTTAACGTTCCGAAGTCGGGAGACGACTATTTCACCACACGACCACAACATGGCCGAACCCAAAACATTTACCCGTAGCCGGTATTTTGTGGACTGTAGCGTAATCGTGAGTCTGCATAAAGTTAGCCTAGCCCTCGTCTTTTTGATCAGTTCATTCTAGAATGATAATATATACTGTATACTATATATATGCCATAGGCATATGCCTCTCTGTTGGTTGAGAGTGAGCGAGCGATCGCCGTCGTGAGTGGAACTCATTGTGGCTCAGCACATTTGTTTGGCGGCTTCTGTTTTAGGAACTTATCAAAGCCCACATAGTGTATCTATCATTGAAAAAAGAACAGATTAAATCAATCATTTGATGTTTAAATTGCTTTCATAGACATGACGTTGTTTGTTTTGCTTTCAAAATGGAATTTATAATGGCAAACATATTAGGTTTTGTTAGTTACGTATACGCAGTGTTGTCGGGTTAGCTAAGAACATAATATCGCTTAAAATACTTTGTAGTTTTGTTGTAAATTGATTTGTTTGTTTTGCTTTCAAAATGAATTTTCTAATGGCAAATATGTAAGGTTTTTGATAATTACGTATACGCAATGAAGTCAGGTTAGCTAAGAACATAATTTGTAGTTTTCATGTGTACTTTCATGTATAAATTGCTTTCACAGACCTCACATTCTATGCTTTCGAAATGGATTTTGTCTAATTGCAAACATTTTAAAGTCTTTGATAATTAAGTATACGCAGTGTTGTTCGGTTAGCTAAGAACATAATAACATTTTAAATACAAAAGTTAATAATAAAAACAGCAAAAAGAATATCTTAGTCAATTAACTATAATAGCTGCCTTTCGCTCTAAAGATTATTCATATAATTAGCTGGGAAAAAAGATGATGCAAAACGCTGAGTTAACTCACAATCCGCGCCAACACTTTTAGTTTGTTAGTTTGTTCGTTAGAATAATTGCTAGGAAAATGTGTGTTACATGAAAAATAAATGCAATAATGCTAAATTATTCGTTTGCCTGATCAAGATGTTAAACAATTACAACTTATTTGCATTAACTAATTTATTCAGTTAACTAACTGGAAGATCGGGCTGCTATCCATTCGCTCCTCAATTTCCATTCTCGTCCGTTGAGTGACGACGACGATGCCAGACAATCTGGCACCATCATGGCTCTGATCAGCTACTATATACTTGATTATATATACTATACTATATCCATTTGTTCAGGTGGCTCTAGTCTGGTGAGGCAACTTTTACTGATGAGAGGAAAATGCAAATTCCTTAGCCAGGCAACTCGATCAGACTTCCCCTTTGATTTTGATTTTGCAGCCATAGCTGCTGCTGATCTATGCGGCATGTGGCAAGGCAGTTTGGGGCAGGTATCGGTATGCAAATATGCAAAATGTCAGGTGCAACTACCACCGCCTCTGCCTCTTGGCGTACAGGTACCAGTTAGCCAACCCCTCAAACCAAACCAAAAGATCATTGCCAAACGGATGCAGGCCAAGTGGAATTCGCTTTCCCATTTCGATTGGCCTTCATTGGCCAACGGTTCGGGGTAACGAAGACTGCTGCAGACTTGAGACTGGAGAGACTGGATTGCCGTTTCGTTTTTATTGGTAACACGTTTGTCCAGGTGCCAGGTGGCAGGTGGCAGGTGCCAGTGGAACCGTTAGGAGCCCACCCACAAGGCTGGCCTTTGATTTTTGGGTGGGTTTTTTTTCGGAAAGGAGGAGGAGGAGGAGTCGAAGACCAAATCGTAACTAGTATTAATTTTTGGAACCCCCTAAAAGACGAAATGACTTTTATAGACGCTTCTACTTGATATTATAATGGTTCTTTATTATAATTTCTTTATGGCCTAACACATCGTCAATTTTCTTTAATATATCTAACTAACTTAGTAATTTCCAACTTATTTCATTAACAGTTTAGTTTAGTCATAGCTGGTAATGAACTGTGGCCCATGGAGCGGCCAGATGGTATGCCCAACATCGTTTCCCTGGAGGTGATGTGCGGCAAGGATCATATGGATGTACACCTAACCTTTTCGCACCCATTCGAGGGCATTGTTAGCTCTAAAGGTGGGTTATCTAAGCTCTATTTTATAAAAGAAAACTGTTATATTATAGAAATATTATCCCTATAGGACAACACAGTGATCCGCGCTGCGTTTATGTGCCGCCTTCTACTGGCAAAACGTTTTTCTCCTTCCGCATCTCGTACTCCCGCTGCGGTACTAAGCCGGATCTCAATGGACAGTTCTATGAGAATACGGTAAGTGTTTATCTTTATATTCTATCAGAAGAAAGTCTTTCTAATATGTTTCTTTTTTCTGTCGCTAGGTGGTGGTGCAGTATGACAAGGATCTGCTGGAAGTCTGGGATGAGGCCAAGAGATTGCGCTGCGAGTGGTTTAATGACTACGAGAAGACCGCCTCCAAGCCGCCAATGGTCATTGCTGATCTGGATGTGATACAGCTGGATTTCAGGGGTTAGTTCTAAGACATTCTTTTGATCATTTTAGACCAGATATATATGGAATATTATACTATATATTGTATGTGAAAGAATACTAATTTCTAACGATCTTTCAGGCGACAACGTGGATTGCTGGATGGAGATTCAGCATGGCAAGGGACCTTGGGCGCCACCAGTAAGTGGAATTGTGCCTCTCGGATCAACCTTAACCCTAGTGGTGGCCATTAATGATTACAGAGGTGAGTTAAGATATCATTTTCTTATAAAAAAAGTACCTAAATCCTTTTCCCAATCTCTACCAGGCGAGTTTGATATGCGTGTCAAGTCCTGTGTGGCCTCCGATGGTTCTGGTCATGTTATTAACCTATCCGATGAGTTTGGCTGCGTGCTGCGACCCAAGATGATCTCACGCTTCCTAAAGGCCCGTGCGCCCGACGAGAGGGCCACCGTGATTACCTATGCCTTCTTCCATGCCTTCAAGTTCCCCGATGCCTTGAGTGTCCACATCAAGTGCAAGGTGGAGATCTGTCGTCATGGCTGCTTGGATCATTGTCAGAATACTGGAGTTGGTGGTGGTGGATCTGGTGAATCATTGGGCTTGGGTCTTGGACTGGGATTGACCAATGCCAATGAGCGAAAGGATGTGCATATGTCCGATGCGATGGGCAGTAGCAGTAATGATTTGCTCAGAGATCTGGCACTGCCGCCGGGCGGTCAGCATGGCATGGGCTTGGGAATGGGACCAGATCATGATATCTTCTATGAGGACATTATCCACGATCACAAGCAAACGCTAGGCGGCGGAGGCGGATTGCCAGCTGGTGGGGATTATGGTCATGAAAAGCATTTGCCGCCACGTCCCGTGCACGAGGAACAGGAGGAGGCTGATCTGTCGGATCTGTTTGGCGACGAAGATCTCGCTGACTTGGACATGGAAGGAGGCGAGGGTGAGCGATACTTAGGCCTGAAGAAGAGTGGCAAATTCCCGCATGGTCCACGGCAGCTGGAGGCCCAGAAACGTATGGGTGTGCCAATGGCGGGTCCACGCTCCTTGGAGCCACATGGTCAGGATGATGAGGATGTGCCGCGACCAGTGTATAGGCCACAAGCGGAGGCATTGAAGAAACCACGCGAAGATCACATCGATTTGGATAAGGAAGATGAAAAGGAACAGGAGGAGGATAAGAAGGAGGAGGACCAACTAGACGGAGCAGCCAAAAATGATTCCTCGAAGAGTCGTCGTCGTCGTTCCTTAGTCATTTCCGATCGCAAGGTTCGCAGTGCCGATGTGGGCGTCAGCGGTCTTTACGATGTTATATCCGAGGCGGATTTGGCCTTCTCACCAGACTCAAAACAGGAGGCGGTCACGGTGTTCCAGGGCAAGATCAGTGAGGAAGTGGTCTATGGCATCTGTATGCCAGTTCCTGGCTTTAGCATTCTCTTTATCGTTGTAATCTCGGCAACGATCGTCTCGGCTCTAGTAGCCGGATCACTGTTATATCGCTATCAATTACAAAAGGAGGCGCTGGACAAGCAGACGCCCATGCCTGTTACCGGTACACTGGCCTCCTGGATGACCTTGAGGCTGTTCCGCCTACGACACTTGCAACAGCAGCAGCAGCAGCAGCAACAACAACAGCAGCAGCAGCAAGTAAGGCAGCCAAGTTCAGGACACGAAACAGTCCAGTGAGATTGACCAAGGATCAAGATCAAAATTACAATCGGAAATCGAAATCGATATCGAAATGGAAATGGAAATCGTCCAACCACGTCCAAGCCTTCCATTTATGATTATTATTTATTATGATTATTGTTTTTTTTTTTTTGTATTATTGGGTTGTTTGTTCAGGATCCTGATCCCGATCCCGACAAGGCGATATGGTGCAGATATCAGATATCAGAGATCGGGCAACAATGCAATACTCGAACTGCTCGTTTCGGTGCTGAATGGAAGTGTGTTTTTTTTTGTATTTTTATTTGTTTTCGGGTGCATTTAGTCGTAAAATTGCATAGAAAAAATAATAGAAAAAAAGAAGGGAAAGAAAAGAAAGTAAAAGTAAAGAAAAGAAAACGGTAAGTACACAAAGAAAGAAAGAATAAAAGAAAGAGAGAGAGAGAGATAAACAAATACAATGAAGACTCCGGACAAGGTGCTGCAGGTTTAAGGAGTCGGATGCTATATATCATATATACATCCGCTAGGCATAAGGGAACTTATTTACTTATACATATATAAATATAAATTATACATACGAGATTTAGCTGTAAAGCCGAACTTGATTGCCATGACTCCCAATTGGTTTGCATTCAAATCTGGGACACTTCATTTTTGGGCCTTTTTTGAAAATTTTGATGATGGTACCCCTTATCAAAAATGCGAAATTTGGGTCAAAATTGACTTTCCCAAAATCGAAAAACGAGTGATAGGGGTGGTTAGTGTTGGTCGTTAGCAGCACGAAACAGTCGTTCTTTTGGCTGTGCGTCTTGTTTTGGCCGAGCTAGAGCTGAAAAACCGCAACAAATATTGCATTTTGATTTTTTAGCCATGAAATCAGCCCACGCAGCAGAAGAGCAGTACACCACTGTAAAAAGTGGGTATAGGGGCTTAAAGTGTTGGTTGTGAGCTGCATAAAACAGTCACTGCTTTAGCTGTGCGTCTTGTCTGAGCAAAGTTAGAGCTCAGCAACTGCAACAAAGTCGGGCTCTCTGCTACCAAAAGGCGTATACTTGATTTTGGGCACAAAAATTTCAGTTTTTTAGCTATAGCACAGCCAAAAACGGTCCAAATGAGGAATGTAATACCTCGTAGGGCTCGTAACTTGATTGCCATGACTCCCAATTGGTTTGCATTCAAATCTGGGAAACTTCATTTTTGGGCCATTTTTGAAAATTTTGATGATGGTACCCCTTATCAAAAATGCGAAATTTGTGTCAAAATTGACTTTCCCAAAATCATAAAACGAGTGATAGGGGTAGTAAGTGTTGGTCGTTAGCAGCACGAAACAGTCGTTCTTTTGGCTGTGCGTCTTGTTTTGGCCGAGCTAGAGCTGAAAAACCGCAACAAATATTGCATTTTGATTTTTTAGCCATGAAATCAGCCCACGCAGCAGAAGAGCAGTACACCACTGTAAAAAGTGGGTATAGGGGCTTAAAGTGTTGGTTGTGAGCTGCATAAAACAGTCACTGATTTAGCTGTGCGTCTTGTCTGAGCAAAGTTAGAGCTCAACAACTGCAACAAAGTCGGGCTCTCTGCTACCAAAAGGCGTATACTTGATTTTGGGCACAAAAATTTCAGTTTTTTAGCTATAGCACAGCCAAAAACGGTCCAAATGAGGAATGTAATACCTCGTAGGGCTCGTAACTTGATTGCCATGACTCCCAATTGGTTTGCATTCAAATCTGGGAAACTTCATTTTTGGGCCATTTTTGAAAATTTTGATGATGGTACCCCTTATCAAAAATGCGAAATTTGGGTCAAAATTGACTTTCCCAAAATCGAAAAGCGAGTGTCAGGGTGGTTAGTGTTGGTCGTTAGCAGCACGAAACAGTCGTTCTTTTGGCTGTGCGTCTTGTTTTGGCCGAGCTAGAGCTGAAAAACCGCAACAAATATTGCATTTTGATTTTTTAGCCATGAAATCAGCCCACGCAGCAGAAGAGCAGTACACCACTGTAAAAAGTGGGTATAGGGGCTTAAAGTGTTGGTTGTGAGCTGCATAAAACAGTCACTGCTTTAGCTGTGCGTCTTGTCTGAGCAAAGTTAGAGCTCAGCAACTGCAACAAAGTCGGGCTCTCTGCTACCAAAAGGCGTATACTTGATTTTGGGCACAAAAATTTCAGTTTTTTAGCTATAGCACAGCCAAAAACGGTCCAAATGAGGAATGTAATACCTCGTAGGGCTCGTAACTTGATTGCCATGACTCCCAATTGGTTTGCATTCAAATCTGGGAAACTTCATTTTTGGGCCATTTTTGAAAATTTTGATGATGGTACCCCTTATCAAAAATGCGAAATTTGGGTCAAAATTGACTTTCCCAAAATCGAAAAGCGAGTGTCAGGGTGGTTAGTGTTGGTCGTTAGCAGCACGAAACAGTCGTTCTTTTGGCTGTGCGTCTTGTTTTGGCCGAGCTAGAGCTGAAAAACCGCAACAAATATTGCATTTTGATTTTTTAGCCATGAAATCAGCCCACGCAGCAGAAGAGCAGTACACCACTGTAAAAAGTGGGTATAGGGGCTTAAAGTGTTGGTTGTGAGCTGCATAAAACAGTCACTGCTTTAGCTGTGCGTCTTGTCTGAGCAAAGTTAGAGCTCAGCAACTGCAACAAAGTCGGGCTCTCTGCTACCAAAAGGCGTATACTTGATTTTGGGCACAAAAATTTCAGTTTTTTAGCTATAGCACAGCCAAAAACGGTCCAAATGAGGAATGTAATACCTCGTAGGGCTCGTAACTTGATTGCCATGACTCCCAATTGGTTTGCATTCAAATCTGGGAAACTTCATTTTTGGGCCATTTTTGAAAATTTTGATGATGGTACCCCTTATCAAAAATGCGAAATTTGGGTCAAAATTGACTTTCCCAAAATCGAAAAACGAGTGATAGGGGTGGTTAGTGTTGGTCGTTAGCAGCACGAAACAGTCGTTCTTTTGGCTGTGCGTCTTGTTTTGGCCGAGCTAGAGCTGAAAAACCGCAACAAATATTGCATTTTGATTTTTTAGCCATGAAATCAGCCCACGCAGCAGAAGAGCAGTACACCACTGTAAAAAGTGGGTATAGGGGCTTAAAGTGTTGGTTGTGAGCTGCATAAAACAGTCACTGCTTTAGCTGTGCGTCTTGTCTGAGCAAAGTTAGAGCTCAGCAACTGCAACAAAGTCGGGCTCTCTGCTACCAAAAGGCGTATACTTGATTTTGGGCACAAAAATTTCAGTTTTTTAGCTATAGCACAGCCAAAAACGGTCCAAATGAGGAATGTAATACCTCGTAGGGCTCGTAACTTGATTGCCATGACTCCCAATTGGTTTGCATTCAAATCTGGGAAACTTCATTTTTGGGCCATTTTTGAAAATTTTGATGATGGTACCCCTTATCAAAAATGCGAAATTTGGGTCAAAATTGACTTTCCCAAAATCGAAAAGCGAGTGTCAGGGTGGTTAGTGTTGGTCGTTAGCAGCACGAAACAGTCGTTCTTTTGGCTGTGCGTCTTGTTTTGGCCGAGCTAGAGCTGAAAAACCGCAACAAATATTGCATTTTGATTTTTTAGCCATGAAATCAGCCCACGCAGCAGAAGAGCAGTACACCACTGTAAAAAGTGGGTATAGGGGCTTAAAGTGTTGGTTGTGAGCTGCATAAAACAGTCACTGCTTTAGCTGTGCGTCTTGTCTGAGCAAAGTTAGAGCTCAGCAACTGCAACAAAGTCGGGCTCTCTGCTACCAAAAGGCGTATACTTGATTTTGGGCACAAAAATTTCAGTTTTTTAGCTATAGCACAGCCAAAAACGGTCCAAATGAGGAATGTAATACCTCGTAGGGCTCGTAACTTGATTGCCATGACTCCCAATTGGTTTGCATTCAAATCTGGGAAACTTCATTTTTGGGCCATTTTTGAAAATTTTGATGATGGTACCCCTTATCAAAAATGCGAAATTTGGGTCAAAATTGACTTTCCCAAAATCGAAAAGCGAGTGTCAGGGTGGTTAGTGTTGGTCGTTAGCAGCACGAAACAGTCGTTCTTTTGGCTGTGCGTCTTGTTTTGGCCGAGCTAGAGCTGAAAAACCGCAACAAATATTGCATTTTGATTTTTTAGCCATGAAATCAGCCCACGCAGCAGAAGAGCAGTACACCACTGTAAAAAGTGGGTATAGGGGCTTAAAGTGTTGGTTGTGAGCTGCATAAAACAGTCACTGCTTTAGCTGTGCGTCTTGTCTGAGCAAAGTTAGAGCTCAGCAACTGCAACAAAGTCGGGCTCTCTGCTACCAAAAGGCGTATACTTGATTTTGGGCACAAAAATTTCAGTTTTTTAGCTATAGCACAGCCAAAAACGGTCCAAATGAGGAATGTAATACCTCGTAGGGCTCGTAACTTGATTGCCATGACTCCCAATTGGTTTGCATTCAAATCTGGGAAACTTCATTTTTGGGCCATTTTTGAAAATTTTGATGATGGTACCCCTTATCAAAAATGCGAAATTTGGGTCAAAATTGACTTTCCCAAAATCGAAAAGCGAGTGTCAGGGTGGTTAGTGTTGGTCGTTAGCAGCACGAAACAGTCGTTCTTTTGGCTGTGCGTCTTGTTTTGGCCGAGCTAGAGCTGAAAAACCGCAACAAATATTGCATTTTGATTTTTTAGCCATGAAATCAGCCCACGCAGCAGAAGAGCAGTACACCACTGTAAAAAGTGGGTATAGGGGCTTAAAGTGTTGGTTGTGAGCTGCATAAAACAGTCACTGCTTTAGCTGTGCGTCTTGTCTGAGCAAAGTTAGAGCTCAGCAACTGCAACAAAGTCGGGCTCTCTGCTACCAAAAGGCGTATACTTGATTTTGGGCACAAAAATTTCAGTTTTTTAGCTATAGCACAGCCAAAAACGGTCCAAATGAGGAATGTAATACCTCGTAGGGCTCGTAACTTGATTGCCATGACTCCCAATTGGTTTGCATTCAAATCTGGGAAACTTCATTTTTGGGCCATTTTTGAAAATTTTGATGATGGTACCCCTTATCAAAAATGCGAAATTTGGGTCAAAATTGACTTTCCCAAAATCGAAAAGCGAGTGTCAGGGTGGTTAGTGTTGGTCGTTAGCAGCACGAAACAGTCGTTCTTTTGGCTGTGCGTCTTGTTTTGGCCGAGCTAGAGCTGAAAAACCGCAACAAATATTGCATTTTGATTTTTTAGCCATGAAATCAGCCCACGCAGCAGAAGAGCAGTACACCACTGTAAAAAGTGGGTATAGGGGCTTAAAGTGTTGGTTGTGAGCTGCATAAAACAGTCACTGCTTTAGCTGTGCGTCTTGTCTGAGCAAAGTTAGAGCTCAACAACTGCAACAAAGTCGGGCTCTCTGCTACCAAAAGGCGTATACTTGATTTTGGGCACAAAAATTTCAGTTTTTTAGCTATAGCACAGCCAAAAACGGTCCAAATGAGGAATGTAATACCTCGTAGGGCTCGTAACTTGATTGCCATGACTCCCAATTGGTTTGCATTCAAATCTGGGAAACTTCATTTTTGGGCCATTTTTGAAAATTTTGATGATGGTACCCCTTATCAAAAATGCGAAATTTGGGTCAAAATTGACTTTCCCAAAATCGAAAAGCGAGTGTCAGGGTGGTTAGTGTTGGTCGTTAGCAGCACGAAACAGTCGTTCTTTTGGCTGTGCGTCTTGTTTTGGCCGAGCTAGAGCTGAAAAACCGCAACAAATATTGCATTTTGATTTTTTAGCCATGAAATCAGCCCACGCAGCAGAAGAGCAGTACACCACTGTAAAAAGTGGGTATAGGGGCTTAAAGTGTTGGTTGTGAGCTGCATAAAACAGTCACTGCTTTTAGCTGTGCGTCTTGTCTGAGCAAAGTTAGAGCTCAACAACTGCAACAAAGTCGGGCTCTCTGCTACCAAAAGGCGTATACTTGATTTTGGGCACAAAAATTTCAGTTTTTTAGCTATAGCACAGCCAAAAACGGTCCAAATGAGGAATGTAATACCTCGTAGGGCTCGTAACTTGATTGCCATGACTCCCAATTGGTTTGCATTCAAATCTGGGAAACTTCATTTTTGGGCCATTTTTGAAAATTTTGATGATGGTACCCCTTATCAAAAATGCGAAATTTGGGTCAAAATTGACTTTCCCAAAATCGAAAAGCGAGTGTCAGGGTGGTTAGTGTTGGTCGTTAGCAGCACGAAACAGTCGTTCTTTTGGCTGTGCGTCTTGTTTTGGCCGAGCTAGAGCTGAAAAACCGCAACAAATATTGCATTTTGATTTTTTAGCCATGAAATCAGCCCACGCAGCAGAAGAGCAGTACACCACTGTAAAAAGTGGGTATAGGGGCTTAAAGTGTTGGTTGTGAGCTGCATAAAACAGTCACTGCTTTAGCTGTGCGTCTTGTCTGAGCAAAGTTAGAGCTCAACAACTGCAACAAAGTCGGGCTCTCTGCTACCAAAAGGCGTATACTTGATTTTGGGCACAAAAATTTCAGTTTTTTAGCTATAGCACAGCCAAAAACGGTCCAAATGAGGAATGTAATACCTCGTAGGGCTCGTAACTTGATTGCCATGACTCCCAATTGGTTTGCATTCAAATCTGGGAAACTTCATTTTTGGGCCATTTTTGAAAATTTTGATGATGGTACCCCTTATCAAAAATGCGAAATTTGGGTCAAAATTGACTTTCCCAAAATCGAAAAGCGAGTGTCAGGGTGGTTAGTGTTGGTCGTTAGCAGCACGAAACAGTCGTTCTTTTGGCTGTGCGTCTTGTTTTGGCCGAGCTAGAGCTGAAAAACCGCAACAAATATTGCATTTTGATTTTTTAGCCATGAAATCAGCCCACGCAGCAGAAGAGCAGTACACCACTGTAAAAAGTGGGTATAGGGGCTTAAAGTGTTGGTTGTGAGCTGCATAAAACAGTCACTGCTTTAGCTGTGCGTCTTGTCTGAGCAAAGTTAGAGCTCAACAACTGCAACAAAGTCGGGCTCTCTGCTACCAAAAGGCGTATACTTGATTTTGGGCACAAAAATTTCAGTTTTTTAGCTATAGCACAGCCAAAAACGGTCCAAATGAGGAATGTAATACCTCGTAGGGCTCGTAACTTGATTGCCATGACTCCCAATTGGTTTGCATTCAAATCTGGGAAACTTCATTTTTGGGCCATTTTTGAAAATTTTGATGATGGTACCCCTTATCAAAAATGCGAAATTTGGGTCAAAATTGACTTTCCCAAAATCGAAAAGCGAGTGTCAGGGTGGTTAGTGTTGGTCGTTAGCAGCACGAAACAGTCGTTCTTTTGGCTGTGCGTCTTGTTTTGGCCGAGCTAGAGCTGAAAAACCGCAACAAATATTGCATTTTGATTTTTTAGCCATGAAATCAGCCCACGCAGCAGAAGAGCAGTACACCACTGTAAAAAGTGGGTATAGGGGCTTAAAGTGTTGGTTGTGAGCTGCATAAAACAGTCACTGCTTTAGCTGTGCGTCTTGTCTGAGCAAAGTTAGAGCTCAACAACTGCAACAAAGTCGGGCTCTCTGCTACCAAAAGGCGTATACTTGATTTTGGGCACAAAAATTTCAGTTTTTTAGCTATAGCACAGCCAAAAACGGTCCAAATGAGGAATGTAATACCTCGTAGGGCTCGTAACTTGATTGCCATGACTCCCAATTGGTTTGCATTCAAATCTGGGAAACTTCATTTTTGGGCCATTTTTGAAAATTTTGATGATGGTACCCCTTATCAAAAATGCGAAATTTGGGTCAAAATTGACTTTCCCAAAATCGAAAAGCGAGTGTCAGGGTGGTTAGTGTTGGTCGTTAGCAGCACGAAACAGTCGTTCTTTTGGCTGTGCGTCTTGTTTTGGCCGAGCTAGAGCTGAAAAACCGCAACAAATATTGCATTTTGATTTTTTAGCCATGAAATCAGCCCACGCAGCAGAAGAGCAGTACACCACTGTAAAAAGTGGGTATAGGGGCTTAAAGTGTTGGTTGTGAGCTGCATAAAACAGTCACTGCTTTAGCTGTGCGTCTTGTCTGAGCAAAGTTAGAGCTCAACAACTGCAACAAAGTCGGGCTCTCTGCTACCAAAAGGCGTATACTTGATTTTGGGCACAAAAATTTCAGTTTTTTAGCTATAGCACAGCCAAAAACGGTCCAAATGAGGAATGTAATACCTCGTAGGGCTCGTAACTTGATTGCCATGACTCCCAATTGGTTTGCATTCAAATCTGGGAAACTTCATTTTTGGGCCATTTTTGAAAATTTTGATGATGGTACCCCTTATCAAAAATGCGAAATTTGGGTCAAAATTGACTTTCCCAAAATCGAAAAGCGAGTGTCAGGGTGGTTAGTGTTGGTCGTTAGCAGCACGAAACAGTCGTTCTTTTGGCTGTGCGTCTTGTTTTGGCCGAGCTAGAGCTGAAAAACCGCAACAAATATTGCATTTTGATTTTTTAGCCATGAAATCAGCCCACGCAGCAGAAGAGCAGTACACCACTGTAAAAAGTGGGTATAGGGGCTTAAAGTGTTGGTTGTGAGCTGCATAAAACAGTCACTGCTTTAGCTGTGCGTCTTGTCTGAGCAAAGTTAGAGCTCAACAACTGCAACAAAGTCGGGCTCTCTGCTACCAAAAGGCGTATACTTGATTTTGGGCACAAAAATTTCAGTTTTTTAGCTATAGCACAGCCAAAAACGGTCCAAATGAGGAATGTAATACCTCGTAGGGCTCGTAACTTGATTGCCATGACTCCCAATTGGTTTGCATTCAAATCTGGGAAACTTCATTTTTGGGCCATTTTTGAAAATTTTGATGATGGTACCCCTTATCAAAAATGCGAAATTTGGGTCAAAATTGACTTTCCCAAAATCGAAAAGCGAGTGTCAGGGTGGTTAGTGTTGGTCGTTAGCAGCACGAAACAGTCGTTCTTTTGGCTGTGCGTCTTGTTTTGGCCGAGCTAGAGCTGAAAAACCGCAACAAATATTGCATTTTGATTTTTTAGCCATGAAATCAGCCCACGCAGCAGAAGAGCAGTACACCACTGTAAAAAGTGGGTATAGGGGCTTAAAGTGTTGGTTGTGAGCTGCATAAAACAGTCACTGCTTTAGCTGTGCGTCTTGTCTGAGCAAAGTTAGAGCTCAGCAACTGCAACAAAGTCGGGCTCTCTGCTACCAAAAGGCGTATACTTGATTTTGGGCACAAAAATTTCAGTTTTTTAGCTATAGCACAGCCAAAAACGGTCCAAATGAGGAATGTAATACCTCGTAGGGCTCGTAACTTGATTGCCATGACTCCCAATTGGTTTGCATTCAAATCTGGGAAACTTCATTTTTGGGCCATTTTTGAAAATTTTGATGATGGTACCCCTTATCAAAAATGCGAAATTTGGGTCAAAATTGACTTTCCCAAAATCGAAAAGCGAGTGTCAGGGTGGTTAGTGTTGGTCGTTAGCAGCACGAAACAGTCGTTCTTTTGGCTGTGCGTCTTGTTTTGGCCGAGCTAGAGCTGAAAAACCGCAACAAATATTGCATTTTGATTTTTTAGCCATGAAATCAGCCCACGCAGCAGAAGAGCAGTACACCACTGTAAAAAAGTGGGTATAGGGGCTTAAAGTGTTGGTTGTGAGCTGCATAAAACAGTCACTGCTTTAGCTGTGCGTCTTGTCTGAGCAAAGTTAGAGCTCAGCAACTGCAACAAAGTCGGGCTCTCTGCTACCAAAAGGCGTATACTTGATTTTGGGCACAAAAATTTCAGTTTTTCAGCTATAGCACAGCCAAAAACGGTCCAAATGAGGAATGTAATACCTCGTAGGGCTCGTAACTTGATTGCCATGACTCCCAATTGGTTTGCATTCAAATCTGGGAAACTTCATTTTTGGGCCATTTTTGAAAATTTTGATGATGGTACCCCTTATCAAAAATGCGAAATTTGGGTCAAAATTGACTTTCCCAAAATCGAAAAGCGAGTGTCAGGGTGGTTAGTGTTGGTCGTTAGCAGCACGAAACAGTCGTTCTTTTGGCTGTGCGTCTTGTTTTGGCCGAGCTAGAGCTGAAAAACCGCAACAAATATTGCATTTTGATTTTTTAGCCATGAAATCAGCCCACGCAGCAGAAGAGCAGTACACCACTGTAAAAAGTGGGTATAGGGGCTTAAAGTGTTGGTTGTGAGCTGCATAAAACAGTCACTGCTTTAGCTGTGCGTCTTGTCTGAGCAAAGTTAGAGCTCAACAACTGCAACAAAGTCGGGCTCTCTGCTATCAACAGACGTAGCATAATTTTGGGCACACAAAAAATCAGTTTTTCGGCCATAGCACACCCAAAAACGGTCCAAATGAGGAATGTAATACCTCGTATGGCTCGTAACTTGATTGCCATGACTCCCAATTGGTTTGCATTCAAATCTGGGAAACTTCATTTTTGGGCCATTTTTGAAAATTTTGATGATGGTACCCCTTATCAAAAATGCGAAATTTGGGTCAAAATTGACTTTCCCAAAATCGAAAAGCGAGTGTCAGGGTGGTTAGTGTTGGTCGTTAGCAGCACGAAACAGTCGTTCTTTTGGCTGTGCGTCTTGTTTTGGCCGAGCTAGAGCTGAAAAACCGCAACAAATATTGCATTTTGATTTTTTAGCCATGAAATCAGCCCACGCAGCAGAAGAGCAGTACACCACTGTAAAAAGTGGGTACAGGGGCTTAAAGTGTTGGTTGTGAGCTGCATAAAACAGTCACTGCTTTAGCTGTGCGTCTTGTCTGAGCAAAGTTAGAGCTCAACAACTGCAACAAAGTCGGGCTCTCTGCTACCAAAAGGCGTAACTTGATTTTGGGCACAAAAATTTCAGTTTTTTAGCTATAGCACAGCCAAAAACGGTCCAAATGAGGAATGTAATACCTCGTAGGGCTCGTAACTTGATTGCCATGACTCCCAATTGGTTTGCATTCAAATCTGGGAAACTTCATTTTTGGGCCATTTTTGAAAATTTTGATGATGGTACCCCTTATCAAAAATGCGAAATTTGGGTCAAAATTGACTTTCCCAAAATCGAAAAGCGAGTGTCAGGGTGGTTAGTGTTGGTCGTTAGCAGCACGAAACAGTCGTTCTTTTGGCTGTGCGTCTTGTTTTGGCCGAGCTAGAGCTGAAAAACCGCAACAAATATTGCATTTTGATTTTTTAGCCATGAAATCAGCCCACGCAGCAGAAGAGCAGTACACCACTGTAAAAAGTGGGTATAGGGGCTTAAAGTGTTGGTTGTGAGCTGCATAAAACAGTCACTGCTTTAGCTGTGCGTCTTGTCTGAGCAAAGTTAGAGCTCAACAACTGCAACAAAGTCGGGCTCTCTGCTACCAAAAGGCGTATACTTGATTTTGGGCACAAAAATTTCAGTTTTTTAGCTATAGCACAGCCAAAAACGGTCCAAATGAGGAATGTAATACCTCGTAGGGCTCGTAACTTGATTGCCATGACTCCCAATTGGTTTGCATTCAAATCTGGGAAACTTCATTTTTGGGCCATTTTTGAAAATTTTGATGATGGTACCCCTTATCAAAAATGCGAAATTTGGGTCAAAATTGACTTTCCCAAAATCGAAAAGCGAGTGTCAGGGTGGTTAGTGTTGGTCGTTAGCAGCACGAAACAGTCGTTCTTTTGGCTGTGCGTCTTGTTTTGGCCGAGCTAGAGCTGAAAAACCGCAACAAATATTGCATTTTGATTTTTTAGCCATGAAATCAGCCCACGCAGCAGAAGAGCAGTACACCACTGTAAAAAGTGGGTA